>NW_026068121.1:1064012-1080957 GCF_014885135.2 Alexandromys fortis
CTGTCCCCACCATCCTTCCCCCGCCATCCTATCCCCCGCCATCCTGTCCTCACCATCCTGTCCTCACCATCCTGTCCCCACCATCCTGTCCCCCACCATTCTGCCCCCACCATCCTGGGCCACCCACCCTGACACCCCACTAAGAATGTGGAGAGGCTGTGAGTGACAGGCTGTGGAGTCCGGGTGGCTTGCTCTTCCCTCCCACACAGCTGGTCTCCGCAGCACATGGAAAGCCCATCAACAGTCACCTGACTGACACCTAGGAGGCCCCTCTGAGCCTCTCACTAAACACCACAAGGCCTGCTTTTCTGCATTGAGACAGGCTCTTGCACAACCACCCAGGCCAGCTTGGAACTTGCAATTTTCCTGCTTCAGCCTCCTGTCTGGATGGCAAGTACTTGCCACTGCACCGGGCTCGGGCCTTGCCTAAGCATGGATGACTGTGGGAGCTGCAGCTGCCTGACTTGGGGTGCAGGAGTCAGAGGTTGAAGAACGAGAGAGGGACCTGGGCCTTGCTCCCTCTGTCTGCTGGAGACTGAGAGGGAACAAAAGGACGCAAATGTGTGCACACTGGGGCACACTCGATGACTGATAGTCTGTTACAAATGCAGGGTCACCTCTACATCCTTCTCCAGGCAACCTGGATCTGAGCCACAGGGGAGGAAACTTAGGGACCCTGGTAGAGCAGAGGCTCCATCACACCTCCAGGAATTTGCCCGGAAAAACCCAAAGCTACTGAGTTTAAAGTTCAGAGGTGGAGCTCCTACCTAGAATCCCCAGTGAGGGGCTGGGGGCGTGGTCATGGTGGAGCCCTGCCTAGAATCCCTAGTGAGGGTTTGGGCTTGATCAGGGGCAGATCTCTCAAGGCCCTGGGTCCCTTACGCAGCTATCACCAGAGAGAAGGGACCCTACCATCCTCCTCTTCTGAAGAGTGGCCGCAGCAGGGTAGAGGGCCCTCTGCCTCCCCAGGTCACTTTACTGTGGTTCTCCAGCCTTCAGAGAGCTGTCAAAGGCAAGGCTGCAGCCTCTGGACCCTGGATCGAATTCGGGCTCTGCCACTTTGTGCACGCATGTGACTCTGAGACCATTACTGTCTCTGTGCCTCAGTTTCCCTGTCTGTCAAATGGAAATAATAGGCCAGCAATAGCTGTGCCGACACCAGGTGGCTTGGTGGCTAACACTGATTTATGCTGGTGTCTGCCCGCTACGCCATACAGTGTGCTGCTTAGGGGCCCCGCCAGGCCCCGGCCTCCCTCCTGGCCGGCAGGGAGGGGCTAAGCGGGAAACAGGCTAATTTTAGTTCTGATGACACCCCCCTGGCTGCCAGCCTTGTGCAAACATCCCCAGCCAAGCGTCCCCCACCCCCAGCCCGCCGCCGAGGAGCTGTTTATTCATTCTTGTTGGCCCAGCTTGCCTGTGCCTGCCACCCAGGACTCTGTCCAGAGCCCGTGTCCCACCGTGTCACCCCGGGGGGGCCGCTCACCTGAGGCCTCTGCAAGGCCTGGAGACTGTCCCAGCCCACTCAGACATTGTCCCTTCAGGGTCCTGCAGGTCCAGGTCGTGCCCCACGGGTCTGGGGGAAGAGTCTGTAGAGGCGAGGAAGATTTGGACTGGAGCTTTGGCTGCCTATCCATTCATCCATTCGTTCATTCGTGCAGTATATTTCCAACTCTGTCAGGGGACACTCCAGTTGTCAACGACAGAGACAAAGTAGCTGACGAGATGGGCAAGCTAGGATAAATGAGGAACTAGAACGCAGCCGCGAGGATTGGCGGACACACCGGGGAGTGCGAGAGGTTAATTTCTCTGTGTAAATCCGGTCTCAAGTAGCCCAGGCTGGCCTCCAGCTTGCTGTGCAGCTGGGGAGGAGCCCTGGGGCCCCATGCATGCTGGGTAAGCACGGTATCCACGGAGCCTCAAAGCCCCGCAGAAATGCGAGGCACACGTGCAAATATCCTGGGGTCAGAACGCTGAAGAAGCAAAGGGTCCTGGGATGGTCGGGAACGGAGGCCGGCCTCATATCCAGCTACCCTGTTACCATGCCAGACTTGGGAGGTGACGGGACTGAGGACCGCAGCTGGGCTTGCTGAGTCTCAGTAGCTGGCAGGTGGATTCCAGCTGTAAATGAGGGCTTCCGGAACATTCTGAGAGTCCAGGGAGGGGAAATTATGGCTCTCAAGAGAATGCTAATGGGGCGGCAGGGCGGATAGGGACAAATGCCAGAGTGTCTTCAGCACGTGGCATCTCCATACGTTCCCCGCGGTGCTGGGCCTGTTGCCCAGGTTGTTGACATGACATTCTAGATTTTTTTCTTTTACCCGAGTGTGGGACAGGTGTCCTAGAAAAAACAAATCCCCCAAATAAAAGCCCTGAAAAAACCCCGTGCTTTTAACCTCTTCCTCACAGCCTAGCTCTTCTCCTTCTGGCAAAATTCTTGACGACTTTTTTTTTTTTTTTTAACTTTTCAAACCACCATACCTCGACTCCCCAAAACCTGCCAGAGAGAAAGGCCCCTTTGTTCTGGCCCTACACGATCTCTGGAATTTTTTTCTGCCAGGTACCTACAAGGTCTTGTTTCTTCTCACACTCCTTGGCAAGGGGCTTTTTCTTTCTTTTTTCTTTCCCTCTACTTGACAAAAGATGTCCTGGTGACATTTATTTTCAGAAACTGGAAATCAAGCGTGCCTGGCCCGCCTCTTCACCCACTATGAGCTGAAACTTAAGCTTCGTGAACCTGGCGGGTTTGGGGTGTCAGGGCAGGCAGACCCCGACGTGCCAGGGGCCCCAGGGTGAGGACAGGATGGGGGCGGGTGGCAAGGCCATGCCAGGTTTCTGTCACCTGGATTTTCCTGGGCTCCGGGTGCATTCCACCGCCCCCAGCCTGGAGAGAGTCAAGGAGAGGTTGAGCTCTTATGTGTGTATATATATAGACAGGGTCTTTACATTGCCCTGACTGCCCTGGAACTCAGTCTGTAGTCCAGGCTGGCCTTGAACTCACAGAGATCCTCTTGCCTCTGCCTCCTGAGCGCTGGGATTAAAGGCGTGCACCACTACTGTCCAGCCAGGCCAGTTCTTAAGAGTAATGCGGGAGGGGACACCGAGGCCATGTTTCCTGGCTCAAGCTCACAGTGGTGTAGGAAGACATGTGAAGGCCTTTCAGGTTCTCAGATGGAGAATTACTAAACCCACCACCCCACAGATCACGCTGGCACAGACTAGGCAGGGTACATTCTGAGAAGTTCTGGGATGACCCCCAAAGTCACATAGCTTCCAGAGACAGGTCTATACCCCAAAGTCAAGAGACCTGAGGGAAAATGGATCCAGATTTCAGACAGATCACCTGTTAGGTACTGCAGGGCTAGGAGTGTAAATGAGAATTTCTGGAATGTTCTAGAACACTCTGTGTCTGGGAGAATTGCTACTCTCAAAAATGAAGAATGCCGGGTGATGGTGGCGCACCTTTGCGATCCCGGCACTCTGGAGGCAGAGGCAGGGATTTAAAGCCAACCTGGTCTACAGAGTGAATTCCAGGACAGCCAGAGCTGCTACATGCCAAGAGACAATGGGTTTGGATGAGCCTCAGTTTCCTTACTTTCACAGTGAACGCACAGGGAAGCCAGAGACACGTATTCATTTTGGCCCAGGTGGAAAGCCAGAAGGAGCCCTGACAGCTGACAACGTGGGGGGCCGGGGTGCTCTGACAAGCCCACCAGTGACCCCAGGCCTGAGCCAGCTTCTGCGTACCCATGGCTCCTGAGCCACCCACACAGCACACCTGGCTGCCGGTGTGCGGGAGGGGCCGAGGAGGCCACGGCTGGGGATTGCTTGCACAGCAGGGGAAGAGCAGGTCCTGGGTCCATGGGGGATGGGCATGGGTTTGAACCACAGGGTGGTGAATGGTCCCCAGCCTGGGAGCAGACCCCTCCGCCATTGCAGACCCCTAGGTCTGGGGGAATGAAGTTCCAGCAGGTTTGTAAGCTGCTGGAGCATTTTAGGGCCTGAGGAGACCTAAGACTCTCAGAACACATGGATGGCCCACCCCAGCCTGGAAGTTGGTCCCAGCTGGCCCTGAGCCTGGGAGAGGGACTTCCAGGGGCCTACTCTGTACATGGCACCTTTCACTCAGAGAGGGTCAGAGGAAGCCTCTGGGTTCACAGCACTCTGGGGAGGAATGCTGGCCCCCAGTTGCTGGGCAGGCGTCCCCTGACCCCAAGGACTGGCCCTGTCACGTCAGTGGCCGGTCCCTCTGCCTCTCTCAGGTTCTTGACCACTTTGCCCAGCTGTGTGACTAAGGTGGGGACCAGGAAGATCAGGCAGAACAAACATTTCTGAAAAGGAAACTGTACAGGTGGTGTGCAGACATAAAGCCACAGTGGTGTTGGGTGGTGGCTTGAAGGATGGGGCAGGGTGCTCAGCAGAGAGGTGCCTGAAGCAAGACCAGACCCCGAGGTGCTTCCTGCCGTCAAAGGGCTAAGGCAAGCAGGGCAGTGGTGGCGCACGCCTTTAATCCCAGCACTCTGGAGGCAGAGGCAGGCGGATCTCTGTGAGTTCAAGGCCAGCCTGGTCTACAAGAGCTAGTTCCAGGACAGGCTCCAAAAGCTACAGAGAAACCCTGCCTCAAAAAAAGGGGGGGTGGCTAGTGGACGACTCCAGGCAGGGTGCTTACCGTCCACTCCATGAGGACCTGAGTTAGAATCTCCAGGACCCATGGAGAAAGCTACACTTAGTGATGTGTGCACCCTGGAACCCAGCCCTGGGGTAGACACAGGAAGATCCCGGGGCTTGTTGACCACTGGCCCAGCTCAGGCCAGTGAGACTCTCAGAAAACAAGACAGAACTAGGCAGACAGCCAAGGCTGACATCTGGTCTTCATGCGTGTGCGTGCACACACACACACACACACACACACACACACACGGCTGCTGGCTCATTTCCAGTCATGCTCACACACTCACATATGAATTTGTGCACGTGTACACACACACGGACACACAGGGATACAGGTTCATTTCCAGGCACTCAGGCACACATACATGCATACTAGGATTTCAGATTAATTTCTAGTCATGTATACACACACACATACACACATGCGCACACACATGCACTCGTGTGTGCACAAACATGGCTAGTCCCCATGGACAGATGGCATTCTCTGGGACAGGTCAGAAAGGGCCTGATGGAACAGAGGTTCTGAACCCCAAGCCTCCCTTATCTACAGTTGAGATTCAGAGTTGGGGCTCAACTAGGACCTGGGCTCAGCCTAGGGTCAGAGACTCAGCCCGGGGATCAGGGTACAGGATTCTGGTACTGTCCTTGGGGACATCACCGTTCCACCGTCCTGGTAGCCTGGCCTTCACCACCATGCTGGGCGGCACCCAGGGGCTTCCAGCCGGCTTCCAGGCTCAGCAGGTTGGGTTTAGGAGCGTGGAAAATTCCTGCCAGCCCTGGGGCCTGCTGGATCTCACCCACTGTAGCCCACACCCCACAGTGACCTGCTGATGGATGCCTCTCGCTCCAGGGACTTTAGGGGCCCTCACACCTGGGTGCTGGTGTGTGATGCCAGCACCCCCACAATCCATCTGGCCATGGGTCAAATGAGAGTCTCTTTCTGCCAGAGGCAGGTGGGATACCCGGAGGCCACCACATACCTCCTCTGAGGCAGAAAGGCCTGCTGGGATGGCCAAGCTCCCCTTGTGGCTTTGGGGACATCTAGAAATCAAACATCCCTGCTGCTATTCTTTGGGTCGTCATGCTGTGTTGAAGAGGCTGGAAACAGAGCCCAGCTCAGGCTGCCTCTGTGACCAAACGTCACAACCGCACATATAGACTACAGGCCCATCTTAAATGACAAGAGCCCTTTGGCTCATTGCATTCATGCTGGGCGGTGGTGGTGCACGCCTTTTATCCCAGCACTCGGGAGGCAGAAGCAGATGGATCTTTGTGAGTTCGAGGCCAGCCTGGTCTACAGAGTGAGTTCCAGGACAGCCAGCACTACACAGAGAAACCCTGCCTGTCTCAAAAATGAACAAACAAGCAACAATTATCAACAAAAAACCCAGATAAGTAAATAATTCATTTTATTCTGTGAAATATGATCGAGTATTTCCCAGCCCTTCTGTCTTATCCTCCTTAGCCCAGGCAGAAAAAGTAGGCTGAGCCATCCTACACCCAGGGAACTCAGAAAACTGGAAGGACAGGGAAGTTATAGGTTGAGGAGGTTTCCTGGAAGAGGTGCGTACCCACGGAGACTGCAGAGTCCAAAGCTCACCCATCCAGTGCTTGACCATGGGCCTATGTCACCGTGACATTAAGACTGACAGCTCAGAAATCATGCCCAGAAGTCAGACTAATCCAGCCAGAGAGAGGTCAAGAGCGGTCACTTCCTTCAGCAAACCAAGTCCTGGGACCCCACCCACCTGGCATGGTGAGACTCGGGGTGACACAAAGCGGAGCAACTCGGTAGAGTGGAGACTTCCGTCCCTGGAGAAGACAGATTCTGATTAAAAAACCAACCATCCAGAACATGTCTCCATCCACCAGGAGAGGGAAAACGTTTCCCGGATAGCCAGAGCTCGTGGAAAAAGACACTGGTTTTACAGTCACAAGTACGTGACCTTCCTGTGCCAGAGCCCCTGCCTCTGCCAGGGTCAGCCACTGACACCACAAGCCTCATGGGATAAAAGGGCAGATTATTGAATCTACTCTGAAAAGAAAAAGGGAGGATATAGGTATGATAAGACAAAAAGACAGATTACAGAATCTATTTTTATTTTATTTAATTAATTAATTTATTTATTATGTATACAATATTCTGTCTGTGTGTATGTTTGCAGGCCAGAAGAGGGCACCAGACCTCATTACAGATGGTTGTGAGCCACCATGTGGTTGCCGGGAATTGAACTCAGGACCTTTGGAAGAGCAGGCAATGCTCTTAACCACTGAGCCTTCTCTCCAGCCCCCCAGAATCTACTTTTAAAAAGCAACTACTAGTAGTTTTAAATGTTCTACATTGGATTGGACTTTTGTATATTGTATACAAATTTTGTATATTGTTACAAATTTGAGATTAATTTTGTTAGAACATACTGTACATACATTTTTTTTTAAATTTATTTATTATGTATATAGTGTTCTGGGCACCAGATCTAATTATAGATGGGTGTGAGCCATCATGTGGTTGCTGGGAATTGAACTCAGGACCTTCAGAACAGCAGTCAGTTCTTTTAACCTCTGAGCCATCTCTCCAGCCCTGTACATACATTTTTACTCTTGTTCAAGGTGTTATACCTATGCAACTCATTCAACAATGTAATGCAAATTTCTAGACCTTGAAAATTATTATTACAAACTGTTTAGGGTAATAAGGAAATACAGGGTTAGTAATTAGTCACCTAGTATAATTGAACTTATGGTCACATTTAGGTATGCTTTCAAGGTCAAACAAATATATTTTTTAGATAGACAAGTCATCTTCAAATGCTTCAGAGATCTACAGAATATAGCATTTAAGATGTTTTAATAACCTATGTTCTCTTTTGTGACAATGAGACATGTCTGCTCCTGGCAGCACCAACCTACTTCAGAGAAAATAATGGACATTGAAGAAACTCCATGGGGAGTTTACTTTCTTTGTGGCAAAAGTAAATCACTAGGGGCTGGAGAGATGGCTCAGAGGTTAAGAGCACTGACTGCTCTTCCAGAGGTCCTGAGTTCAATTCCCAGCAACCACATGGTGGCTCACAGTGCAGCTATAATGAGATCTGGTGCCCTCTTCTGGCATGCAAGCATACATGGAAGGAATGTTGTATACATAATAAATAAGTAAATCTTATTAAAAAAAAGTAAATCACTGAACAAGAAAATGCCCTGCCTCAACTGCTGACAGTATGCTGTCCTAATAGGGCAAGCAGGACACAGAAGAAAGTGACTGCCAAATATTGTCAAGACAAGGAGGGACAGCCCTTCAGAATATCCTGCTTCACAGAAAAGTCTATTGGATATGCTAGGCCTGTAGAGCGAAGATGGATGCCCCAACGTTGCAGAGGAACCTTGGGTGTGTGTCCAGGCAGCCAGCTGATTCTGTCATTTCTCACATTTTTTGGAAGTCGCTTGCTTGCACTTTCTGCTTACTCAGTTTGTGTTCATTTGTATTTTAATAAGTAAAGCTTGCCTGAAGTTCAGAGAGTAAAACAGCCGCACTGATCAGCCTTACAGACCAGGCACCTCAGGAGTGGTAGCTCAGAGGCTGGCTCTTAGCCAAGCAACCCGGACCAAAGATAGAGGTTGGACCTTAAACTTAGATCACTGTTCATCTGGAAGCTGTGGGCTGGGTCATAAAGAAAACAATTGTAATACACTTCCTCCTTCCTTTCTTTCGGATCACCATTATTCTGAGAAGGATCCTGCGCTGATCAGGTCTGGGCTGCAGCTGCCTCCTGCTCCAGGTAAGGCCACTTGGGAAGACCATCTTACTTTAGCCCACTCGGGAGCACTTCTCTTGAGAGAAACCTCTTTAGCCTGTCCTTCCTCTTGTCTACCCTTAACTGGCTTACATTTAATTCCCAGTAAAGCCTGGGCTGGCCCGGACTGATGGCCCAGAGCCAGCAGCTCATACCCACGGGCAGGGGCTTAGCAGCGGCAGGGATCTGGGTTTGTGGAGCAGGAAGCGGGTCCCTGACTTTCCAAGGACAGAGTCAGGGGAGTTTAAACCTCATTCTGACCCAGGGCTGGTCTGGAAGTCATACCATCCACGGGCCATCCCGGCCCTCGCCCCGTTTGTTCTCACATGACAAAGGAGGGACGATCCCAGACATGTGCTGTGTCCATTTGTGTCTTAAGTTGTTGCCGTTGTTTTTATTTTCTTTCTGAGGGTCTCACATAGTCCAGGCTGGCCTCAAACTCCTTACGTAGCCAAGGATGACCCTAACTCTTGATTGTCCTGCCTCTATCTCCACCATGCTTGTTTTGGGGGACAGAACCCAGGGCTCCCTGTGCTGGGTGAACACTGCCCACAATCCCTACCCCTCATTCTCTGTTTTGTTTGGTCCGAGATGGGGTCCAGGTTAGCCCGAATGCTCCACTTTCCTGCCTCAGTGTCTGGAGTGAGTGCTGGGGTCATGAGTGTGTTGCCATGCCAGGGTGCGAATTTACAGCGATCTCCCCCCACACTGTTGGTTTTTCGAGACAGGGTTTCTCTGTGTAGCCCTGGCTGTCCTGGAACTCACTCTGTAGACCAGGCTGGCCTCGATCGAACTCACTGAAGCCCACCTGCCTCTGCCTCCTGAGTGCTGGGATTAAAGGCGTGTACCACCACTGCCTGGCGTTTCTACTGACACAGGAAGTCACCCTCGTTTGTCCTCTTCAGGTCGCTGTGTAAGTCATCACTGCCTGTCCCTTAGGGCTGCCCACACCAGAACCATGTGACACTGGCATAAAAACCAAACATTGTAATCTGAGGCACATAATCCCTCAGAGTAATAAACAGCAGAGACTTGAGGGGATCCACCCAAATTCAAAGCTGGGCCAACTTGTCACACTGCTTTCTTACCAGACACCTTGCTGGGGCCCAGATGGGAACATCACCCACCCACCTGCCAGGGTTTACAGCGCACAAACCTCCAATTCAAATTATAAATGGCAGGAAATGTCAACAAGATCACTATGGGATGGAGCACCCCCAGGACCCCATAGTGAGGGTTTGGGGCGTGGTTAGGGTGGAGCCCCGCCTAGAATCCCCAATGAGGGGCTGGGGAGTGGTCAGGGGTAAAGCCCCCACCAAGAAGCCCCCAGTGATGGTTTGGGGCGTGGTTAGGGTGGAGTCCCGCCTAGAATCCCCAGGGAGGGACTGGGGCGTGGTCAGGGTGGAGCCCCGCCTAGAATCCCCAGTGAGGGGCTAGGGGCGTGGTCAGGGATATTTTACTATTTATTTGTGTTGCGTGCTTGTGAGTGCAGTGCCTGAAGAGGCCAGCAGGGGGCTCTGGGTCTTCTGGAGCGGGAGGTACAGGTGGTTGTGAGCTGCCTGCTGTGTGGGTCCTGGGAATGGAACCCGGCTTGTCAACAAAAGCAGCCTGTGCTTGTAACAATTCAGAAATCTCCAGTTCCAAGTATCAATATTTACAGGATCTGTAATGCAGGCAGGGAGGAACAGCACAGCACCCAAGGAGGCCAAAATAGGGAGATCACAATGGGTTTGACGTTAACCCTGGGATACATGAGGCCTTATCAGAAAAATCCAAAAAATAAAGGCTGGGGAGCTGGCTGAGTCTATAAAGTACTTGCCTCCCTGAAATTAGGACCTGAATTCAAATCCCTGGTGCTTACATAAAAAAAGCCAGTATACGCCTCAAATCCCAAGGCTGGGGAGGTGGAGATGAGAGGATCGCTGGGGTCCCAATCAGGTGAACCATCAGGACTCCGCCTCCCATCCAAGTACTAAGTATTAACTGGGCCCAACCCTGCTTAGCTTCTGAGATCAGACGAGATCAGGCACGTCCAGGGTGGTATGGCCAAAGACGACTCCATCTCTAAATATAAGGCAGGAAACAATTGAGGAAGATGTCTGACAAGGACCTATGCAGCCCCCGACAGCCACGCTGAACGGGCTCTGTAGTTCCCTCGTTAGAAGGCACCTATAGACCCGAACTGTCTGTGGATTAGGGTGACAACTGATAAGTGGGGGCATTTGGGGTAGAGGAATGCCATTCTCTGAGCCTTAGTTTTCCCTTTTGTTAGACGGACGGTTCCAGGGTGCGTAGGTCAGAGATGGTGCGTCTCTGAGAGCTGAGGTCCCTGAAGAGCATCATCTCCTGGGTGAATGTGGGACCCTCCTCCACAGCCTCAAGCCTTACATCTCACCCTTCCAGCCAGAATCCTGGAACCGAAACTCCAGAGACGTCTGTGAGATTTTCTATTCGGGTCTAACTTCCCTGAAACTGGAGAAGAAACTGGGAAAAGGTGGAACCCAGGTGGGACCAGAGTAGAGAGAGGGTCTTTTGTCCAGAGTTAAGAAGGAGGGGGACCCACGGGGGCAAGACCTTGGGTCTCTGGATTTTTGCTGTGTCATTGTTTGAGGTCTGTCTTCCGACATAGAGAAAATGCTAACAGCGTCTATCAAGACTTAGCTGGGCATAGGAGCACATGCCTGCCATCCCAGCACTCGGAAGATGGAGGCCAGAGAGCCAGGCATTAACGTCATCCTTGACGACCGAGCTATTATAGGCCAGCGTGGGCTACATGAGACCCTTTTGAAACTGTCTAATAACCATGAATAATAACGTTGGGCCTCATCATCCTATCCTTCCATCTCTTCCCAGGTCCCCAGGCCATGGATATGCCCCGAGCAGTAAAGGCACAGTGTCCCTGGCGCCCATACCTCGTCAGCCTGCTGCTGCAGCTGCTCTTTGCTCTGGGTTTCTTCTCCTACACCCGAGTGTCCTATGACCGACCTGGACCCCCAGCTCCTGGTCGCTCCCCGGGACCAGCCTCCACCCCGACTCCCCCTGCCCCCAGACCTCTCCTCATCTTACTGTGGACATGGCCCTTCCACACACCAGTGGCTCTGTCGCCCTGTTCCAAGATGCTCCCGGGCACCGTCGACTGCCAGCTGACCGCCAACCGGAGCTTGTACCCCCAAGCAGACGCAGTCATCGTCCACCACCGTGAAGTCAGCGCCAACCCCAAGTCACAGCTGCCACCTCAGCCGAGACCACCAGGCCAGCGCTGGGTGTGGTTCAGCTTGGAGTCGCCTAGCCACTGCAGCCATCTGTCAGCCCTGGATGGTTACTTCAACCTCACCATGTCCTATCGCAGTGACTCTGACATCTTCACGCCCTATGGCTGGCTGGAGCCGTGGCCGGAGCCTCCAGGCCAAATCCAGGTCAACCTGTCTGCCAAGACTGACCTAGTGGCCTGGGCTGTGTCCAACTGGAACTCCAAGTCGGCCCGGGTGCAGTACTATGAGAACCTTAAGAGTCACCTCCGTGTCGACGTGTATGGCCGAGGGCATAAACCGCTTCCCCAAGGCAACATGACGGAGACACTGGCCAGATACAAGTTTTACCTGGCGTTCGAAAATTCCCTCCACCCAGATTACATCACAGAGAAGCTGTGGAGGAATGCTCTGGAAGCCTGGGCCGTGCCTGTGGTCCTGGGGCCCAGCAGGAAGAACTATGAACGGTTCCTGCCCCCTGACGCCTTCATCCACGTGGATGACTTCAAGAGCCCAGGGGACCTGGCTCGGTACCTGCAGGAGCTGGACAGGGATAGCCTGAGCTACCAGCGTTACTTTCGCTGGAGGAAGACGCTCAGGCCTCGCTTGGGGAGCATGGTTCTGGCCTTCTGCAAGGCGTGCAGGCAGCTGCAATGGGACCAGAAGTACCAGACGGTCCCCAGTGTGGCCTCTTGGTTCCACTGAGGTGGCTGTCCAGAGTCCTACAGGCAGTGTCCAACCCAAAGTCACTGTCTGTAGCACCTAGGTGACAGACACCCCCCTTTACCTGGGACCCCTTAATGGGCACCCTTAGCTTCCCAGAACCTTGGTTCTGGGGTCTTCATGTAGAACTTTGTCCACTGTGGGTGTGGGTAGCTAGAAGCCTGAGCCATAGGAAGAGAACCTGTTGCTGACACACTCCGCTCCAGGCCATGACTTCCTAGGTCCCTCCCACTCGTGGGTAGGGGGTCTGCCTTAATTGCTTGCTGTATTTATGAAGCAGCTATCCCTGTGGCAGCTGTGGGTATGGAACAGACACAGCCATCTACATGAGACCTTATTCTATGAGTCTCACTCAGGGTGGGAGTTGGTGTGATCAGGAGCCTCAGCCCTGTGGGTGGCCCTGTGTGGCTCCTCAGCCTGGGTGCAGAGCTGAGGCTGTGGAGATGCTCTGTTTACGTTTCCATCTCTGGTAGGTTCCACCCTGCTCTGCGGCTGGCATGCTGGAAGTGGGTGGGAGACGGGACGCCAAGGTCCCTGCGGGCCTGGGTGGGAGCTGCTTCCCTGAGCACAGGGACACACACCCACCTGGGCAAGGGAGCCTTGGGGAGTACAGCTTTGGACTCCCAGACCAACTCTGAGGCTCCATAGTCTGATCACACTGGGGAAACTGAGGCCAGGAACAATCACTACTAGTTACTGGGTTCCACGGCACATGGTGGTTCTGGCCTTTCAGCCACCACTGGCCGATGAAACGGAATGGGAAATCCATCTCCTCACTCTGGGTGTCTCTGGAAGCTGGGGTGCTGGACAGAGCTCCGGGGTAGGTGTCTGAGTCTAACCTTGGTTCTGGGGTCTTTCTCTAGAACTTTTTCTCCAACGGAGAACACCCATGGGCTGGGGCCAGCACCACGTCCTGCAGGGCAGCGGGAGGTCTTGCTGAAAATATCTGGGTGAAGAGGGGTGCCCCTGGGAGCCCCCACTCTGGAGCATGGGGCAGAGGTGCATCTTTATCCCACTGACCATTGGGGAACCTGGACAGGGACAGAATTCCCTAAACGCCAACCTGAGAATCTGTAGATGCCAGGGTCATAGCAAGCTGGGATGAAAGTGTCCTCATCCTTTGTGGTACCCACAGAACTCGATCTCTGGGAACACAATACTACTTGGCACCCTTCAGGCCTTCCAAGGGTCAATGTAACACCAAGGCAAAGACACCTGCACCCCAGCACATGGTACCCCTGTCCTTCCACACCCAGCCAAGGTTTTAGGGTACAGGATCTGGGTCCTTGGGGACCCAGCTGTGCCCAGTAGATGCCAGCTTGGACTGGATGGGGGCTGACACCCATTCCAGACCTGTCCCCTGCCGGTGGAAGGAGACAGTCAGTGCCATGGGGAGCCAGTCCAGTGTAGGGTTCCGGGGTGCACTCAGACAGCGGCAGAATGGTCCGGTCCTCCACTCGTGGGCCCCAACCTGTATCTGTCACGAGTGGCTCGAATGAGCACAGGAAAGGACGACATCACTATCCCCTCAACTTATTTTCTCTGTAGGGGTTTGGTTCGTGAGTCTCGGGTGAGTCTAGAACTCGAGACATGGCCAAGCTTGGTCTCAAACCCCTGATCCTTGCGCGCCTCCCGAATGCTTGGATGACAGGCCTGTGCCAGCCCACACCGGTGCCACCACACCCAGCCTCAGCCTTCGTTGTCCTCTGCCTGTGTGGTCTCTAGCGTGTGCAATCCGCGCATGCACGCTTGCCAGTCCCTGCTGGGGTAGAAGCCAGTGGCGTTGCCTTTGGGGAACAGGATCTCTGGCTGCACCTGGTGTGCTCTCCTTCCGGGATGCTGGGTTTCTGGGAGCTCCCCAGTCCCCGGATCCTTTCATTCCCAGGTCCCTGGCCTCCTGCTGCTTTTCACGTGGGCCCTTAAGATCCAGGCTCGTGCTCGCAAAGCAGACGCGGCAGGCACTGGGACACGGTCCCAGCCTTCTGGTCTCCCTTTTCTCCCAGGACACTAGGAAGCCTCCCACTTCCGCCATCGGGCGAGGCCTGCATGCAAGCGCAGATGGGTATGGCGGCACTGTCTGCCACGCCCAGGAAGGAAACCCACACGCATGTGGACGTGGGCTTGCACGTGCACTCACCCCCTGCACGTGCATCGCCTGTCTGTGCTGACACTGCCGGCCTGAGAAATTCTCAAAGATCTGCAGCATTTCTGCAGATCTTCGAATCTATCACTCAGCCTGCGGAGGATCTAGAGAGACAGACGGTTCAGGGGTGAGGGATCCCCACATCGCACCCTACCCCCACCCTGCTGCAGTGCGCACGTGCCCTTAGGGCCATGCCTAGACCCCTGCCCCCAGTCAGCTCTTCACCCTCCCATCCCGGACGTTGACCTCCCTGCATCTGGGCCCCAGTGTGGCTGCCATTGCCCCTGCCCTCTCTCCAGATCCGTCTAGTTGGGCTCAGTGTGCCCGCTCTAGGAGGGGATGCGTTTTTCACTTTTTTAGAAATAAAGGGACCCAGTAGCACGTGTCTCTCACCCTAACACTTGAAAATCTGAGGCAGGAGAATTGGGGGAAGTTTGCCAAGGGCAGTTTGGAATGGAGCAACCTTTTGTGTTTTGTTTTTAATCCTCCAAAAAAGGTTGAGTCAGGCGGATCTCTGTGAGCTCAAGTCCAGCTGGGTCTACACAGTGAGTTCCAGGTCAGTCGAGCTACAAAAATAAAGAAACCCCGTTTTAAAAAAGAAAAAAAGAAGTCATATGGGGCCTCCAGGTGGCTCAGTGGGCCAAGACACTTAAGGCAGGGTCTCTCTGGGTAGCCCTGGCTAACCTGGAACTCTCTCTGTAGCCCAGGCTGGCCTCGAACTCAGAGATCCGCCTGCCTCTGCCTCCCGAGTGCTAGCAGTAGAGGCGTGTGATGTGTGCCAGCACACCAACACTTGCTGAAGACTACTTGCCTTGACTACTGACGGATACCATGTGCCTTAGGTGTTCCTGCAACAACACCACAGCCATAGCGACTCTTATAAAAACAAACATGTAGTTGGGGCTGGTTTACAGTTCAGAGACAGAGTCCATTGTCATGGTGATGAAGGGACACATGGTGGTGCACCAGCAGAAGTGCTGATGGCGCCGGCACTGAGAGACAGAAAAGGCAAGTGCGTGCCTCCGTGTGTGTGTGTGTGTGTGTGTGTGTGTGTGTGTGTGAGAGAGAGAGAGAGAGAGAGAGAGAGAGAGAGAGAGAGAGAGAGTGCGTGTGAGTGCGGGTGCGTGTGTGGTGAGAGTGTGCTACGTGAGTACGTGTGCGTGCGTACACAGTGCGCATACATGTGCGAGTGCGGTGTGTGTGTGTGTGAGAGAGTGTGAATGCGGGTACGTGAGTGTGTGTGTGTGTGGAGAGTGCGCGTACGTGTGCGGTGTGTGTGTGTGTATGGTGGTGTCAGGTGGTGGCGCACATCTGTCACACACACACCACACTTGAGGATCTGTAGTTCAAGCCTGCCCTACAGAGCCGACCTGGCAAAGTTAATATATCAGGGGCTGGGTACTCATAATGCTCCTGCAGAGGACTTGTGTTTGGTCCCAGCACAGACAGCTGCCCAGAACTCCAGAGACCCAACAGCTTTGTGATCCGTGGGTACCCATGATCACGTGCACACACCAGTGAAGGCACGTGCACGCAAAGTTTTTTTAAAGGCAAAAGTTCCATATCCATAAGAATGAGGGTTCACCATGTGAGTAACTTAAGAGTAGCCTACCACAGAACCCTGTGTGGGCCTAGAGGCGTGGTCAGGGTGGAGCACCTCCCTAGAATTCCCCAGTGAGCGGCTAGGGGCGTGGTCAAGGTGGAGCACCTCCCTAGAATCCCCCAGTGAGGGGCTGGAGGAGGGGCTCAGCCCCCCCATTACTTGCCCCAAACCCTGGGTTCCATCCCTGACTGAAGGAAAGGACAGCTTTAGGAAGGAGATGGCAATGAGGTTGCTGCCAGCAGCCGTCCCTGGCTGGCTGTCACAAGAACGTTCTCCTCTCCCCAATTGCACCACAGTTCACCAGGCCCATGATATTCCCACGTGTGAGCCATGGAGAAAGTTATTTACCTGTAAGTGCACACGCCTTTGGGTTTTTTTTTTAAAGTATGTTTATTTATTGTGTGCATGTTTCTGTTAATTTATGTGTGTATTTTTTTTTGTTTTGCTTTGTTCTTTTTTGAGACAGGGTTTCCCTGTGTAACAGTCCTAGCTGTAGGTGTAGACCAGGCTGGCCTCGAACTCACAGGGCTTCAATTGCCTCTGCCTCCCGAGTGTTGGGATTAAAGGCGTGCGCCACCACCGCCCAGCTGTGTGTGTGCATTTGTATGTGTTTGTGTGTGTGCATATGTGTGTGCTGGTGTATGAGTGTGTGATTGTATATGTATAAGCGTGTATGTGTTTGTGCACCTGTATATAAGTATGTATTGTGTACGCATACACGCACATGGAGGGCAGAGTCAGCTGTTGGTTCTCTTCTTCCCTCCCC
>NW_026068121.1:1081886-1085728 GCF_014885135.2 Alexandromys fortis
TTTTTTTTTTTTTTTTTTTAGATTTATTTATTTATCATGTATACAGCATTCTACCTGCATGTGTGCCTGCATGACAGAAGAGGGCGCCAGAGCTCATTACAGATGGTTGTGAGCCACCATGTGGTTGCTGAGAATTGAACTCAGGTCTGCTGGAAGAACAACCAGTGCTCTTAACCGCTGAGCCATCTCTCCAGCCCCTTTTCCCTGTTTTTTAAAATTGGTTTCCCAGTTGTCTTTGAGTCTGGGTCTGGGCTCCAACCCACTCTGTAGCTAAGGATGCTTTTGGGTCAGATCCATGTACTGCCATTCCAAATGCTGGATGCGGTGTGCCACCTTGGGGGTTGTGGGTTTGTCCTCATCATCCTGTGGTGTGTGGGGTGCTGAGGTTTGGACTCAGGATGCTTGCCCATGCTCAACAACTGCTCCACAGGTCCCCTGCTGCAATTCTGGATTTGGCAATTATATTTCTTCTTTTCTGTTTAAAGATTCATTTGTTCTACCCACATTGGTGTTTTGTCTGCATTTATGTCTCTGTTGGATCCCTTGGAGCTGGAGTTACAAAACTGTGAGCTGCCATGTGGGTGCCAGAAACGGAACCCGGATCCTCTGGAAGAGCCGTCGTGCTCTTGACGTGGCTCTTGAGCCACATCTCCAGCCCACCAGGCAATCCACATATCATATGACTAGGAGGAAGTAATACAGGTTGGCTTTTCTAGAAAATAGGGTTCAGTCTTGCACCTCTGGAGGTCCCCGAGGAACACAGGCCTACCCTCGCAGCTCCCTCTCTGTAGACGATGTCCCTATGTCCCCGCTGGAAGGCATCCGCATTCAGGAAGTCTCAGGTCACTCTGGTTTGGGTTTCAGTCCTGGATATGTGAGCAGTCCCCATGGCCAGAGATGTTTCATTCTCTGGAACGCTGGGTCTGAGGAGCTGGGAATGGACCCAGGGCTCCGTGAAAGCTGTGTGAACTCTCTGCCCACTGAGCCCCACCCCCAGGGTCGGCCCAAGATGGGCCACTTCAAGTCTGTCCCTGGCCATAGGCCTGTTCACACTTGCAGCATTAGTACATGCATCAGCAATGTGCAGCCAGCCCTCGAAGCCGGGAGAGAGCCAGCAGCAGCATGGGGTCTTGATGCATGTCTATAGCACCCAGGGTTTTAAAAACCCTATTGCACAAGGATCAAAAAATATAATATTCTTGCTTTTACTTCTAAATGTGTTTCAGAACACAATGAAAGCATCAGAATTTCTTGATTCTGCTTTTAGAGACAGGGTCTTACTCTATAGTCCAGGTGAGCCTGGAACTCACTCTGTGGACCAGAGGTTGACCTGCCTCTGCCTCTCAGGTGCTGGAAATATACAGGTGTCCACCACACCCAGCCAAGTGCCAGGCTGAGGGACAGAGAACTGAGGCAAACGTCATATTAAGCTACACACAAATATGGAGGCTAGCCTGGGCTACAAGATACCTTGACTGAAACGTTTTTAAAAAAATGTAGTGTTAGACATGGTGGCACACGCCTGTCATCCCACCACTCGGGAGGCAGAGGCAGGTGGATCTCTGTGAGTTTGAGGACAGCCAGGTCTCCAGAGCGAGCTCCAGGACAGTCAGGGCTGCACAGAGAAATCCTGTCTCGAAAAAAAAAATTGTGGAGTGTTTAACTTGACCATTTTCCACAGAGATGACCAGTGACTTACTCTGCCTTCCCTCTCTTCCCAGGTCCCCAGGCCATGGATATGCCCCGAGCAGTAAAGGCACAGTGTCCCTGGCGCCCATGCCTCGTCAGCCTGCTGCTGCAGCTGCTCTTTGCTCTGGGTTTCTTCTCCTACACCCGAGTGTCCTATGACCGACCTGGACCCCCAGCTCCTGGTCGCTCCCCGGGACCAGCCTCCACCCCGACTCCCCCTGCCCCCAGACCTCTCCTCATCTTACTGTGGACATGGCCCTTCCACACACCAGTGGCTCTGTCGCCCTGTTCCAAGATGCTCCCGGGC
This sequence comes from Alexandromys fortis, assembly GCF_014885135.2. NCBI lineage: Eukaryota > Metazoa > Chordata > Mammalia > Rodentia > Cricetidae > Alexandromys > Alexandromys fortis. The sequence continues at coordinate 1,083,883 of NW_026068121.1, forward strand.
ACCGTCGACTGCCAGCTGACCGCCAACCGGAGCTTGTACCCCCAAGCAGACGCAGTCATCGTCCACCACCGTGAAGTCAGCGCCAACCCCAAGTCACAGCTGCCACCTCAGCCGAGACCACCAGGCCAGCGCTGGGTGTGGTTCAGCTTGGAGTCGCCCAGCCACTGCGGCCATCTGTCAGCCTCACCATGTCCTATCGCAGTGACTCTGACATCTTCACGCCCTATGGCTGGCTGGAGCCGTGGCCGGAGCCTCCAGGCCAAATCCAGGTCAACCTGTCTGCCAAGACTGACCTAGTGGCCTGGGCTGTGTCCAACTGGAACTCCAAGTCGGCCCGGGTGCAGTACTATGAGAACCTTAAGAGTCACCTCCGTGTCGACGTGTATGGCCGAGGGCATAAACCGCTTCCCCAAGGCAACATGACGGAGACACTGGCCAGATACAAGTTTTACCTGGCGTTCGAAAATTCCCTCCACCCAGATTACATCACAGAGAAGCTGTGGAGGAATGCTCTGGAAGCCTGGGCCGTGCCTGTGGTCCTGGGGCCCAGCAGGAAGAACTATGAACGGTTCCTGCCCCCTGACGCCTTCATCCACGTGGATGACTTCAAGAGCCCAGGGGACCTGGCTCGGTACCTGCAGGAGCTGGACAGGGATAGCCTGAGCTACCAGCGTTACTTTCGCTGGAGGAAGACGCTCAGGCCTCGCTTGGGGAGCATGGTTCTGGCCTTCTGCAAGGCGTGCAGGCAGCTGCAATGGGACCAGAAGTACCAGACGGTCCCCAGTGTGGTGGCTGTCCAGAGTCCTGTAGGTGGTATCCCACCCAAAAGTCAGCGACTGTGGCCCCTGGGTGACAGGCACCTTGTGCTGGCTAGTCTATTTCAACTTTATAGAAGCTAGAGTCACGTGGGTAGACGGAGCCGCAATTGAGAGAATGTCACCACTGTCCTGTGGTGTGTTTTCTCAATTAGTGATTGACAGGGAGGACTCAACCCACTGTGGGCAGTGCCATTCCCAGGTTGGTGGTGCTGGGTCTATAAGAAAGCAGGTTGAGCAAGCCAGTAAGCAGCACCCTCCACGGCCTCTGCATCAGCCTGATTCCCTGGACGATGGAGTGTCACTGAGTGAGATGTGTAAGCTGAAGTAACCCTTCCCTCCAGATTGCTGTCCCCCTACAGTGTTTACCGCAGCTGCAGACAGTCTGACTAAGAATACTTGCTCCACACACACACACACACACACACACACACACACACACACACACTCCATTCCAGCCACTGACTCCCCAGGGTCCCTCCTAGCCTCGCACTGGTGGGTGGGGGTCTGCCTCAGGTGCTTGTGGTGCATATGACACAGCTATCCTTGTGGCATTGGCGGTGTGGCACTATCACAGATGTCCAGATGGGACCATTGCAAGAACTGACCTGAGACTTTATTCTCTGACTCTCGTCCTGGGTGATGGTGTCCTTTCCCTGGTGATGATCAGACAATGCCTGGGGGTAACTGTGGCTTTTCACTCTAGAGGAGAGGGGTCTGGGGGCCATCGCAGGACATTGTAAACACTATTACACACAGAGGGGTCTGAGTTCAGATCCCCAGCACCCATGTAAAATGCCATGAACCCCTGCGTTGGGAGTTGGAGACAAGACGGTCCCCGGTGCTCATTGGTCAGTGAGTCCTGCTGAACCAGCAGCTGCACTGTTAGTGAGACACCTGCCTCCACACACACGGGGGAGAGCCTCATGGCCGCCACACACACGGGGGAGAGCCTCATGGCCGCCACACACGCGGGGGAGAGCCTCATGGCCTCCACACACGTGGGGGAGAGCCTCATGGCCTCCACACAC
>NW_026068121.1:1089482-1162706 GCF_014885135.2 Alexandromys fortis
CCTCATGGCCTCCACACACACGGGGGAGAACCTCATGGCCTCCACACACACGGGGGAGAGCCTCATGGCCTCCACACACACGGGGGAGAGCCTCATGGCCTCCACACACACGGGGGAGAGCCTCATGGCCCCCACACACGGGGGAGAGATTCATGACTTACATGTCTGTGCCCATGCATACGACTGGCCAGTCAACTGCCAGCTTTGCCACCTCTCAAGGCTGATGTCCCCTTGGTGAATTCCAGGAAGATGTGTAGGTCAGGCTGAGATGGCATGGGTGAAGGGACAGGCTGCCTCACACACTAGGTGGACGATGTGGCCAAGGTGTTAGGGCAGGAAAGCCGATGAGACACGAAGGTCAGGCCTGTGTGTCCACCTTCAGGGAGGAAGTGCACAGGACTTCAAAGAACGGGGTACCCAGTCAGCTGGGAGCAATTGAGTAAAGCTCTCTTCAGCACCTGGGAGGCAGAGGCAGGATGACAAGGACTTTACAGAGAGCTGTTGGCTATCCTGGGTTCCTGGAGACTGCTGCCAATGACACAAGGTGGGAACTAGTGTGATCGGAAGGCTCAGCCCTGTGGGTGGCCCTGTGTGGCTCCTCAGCCTGGGTGCAGAGCTGAGGCTGTGGAGACGCTCTGTTTACGTTTCCATCTCTGGTAGGTTCCACCCTGCTCTGCGGCTGGCATGCTGGAAGTGGGTGGGAGACGGGACGCCAAGGTCCCTGCGGGCCTGGGTGGGAGCTGCTTCCCTGAGCACAGGGACACACACCCACCTGGGCAAGGGAGCCTTGGGGAGTACAGCTTTGGACTCCCAAACCAACTCTGAGGCTCCATAGTCTGATCACACTGGGGAAACTGAGGCCAGGAACAATCACTACTAGTTACTGGGTTCCATGGCACATGGTGGTTCTGGCCTTTCAGCCACCACTGGCCGATTCAGATGAAACGGAATGGGAAATCCATCTCCTCACTCTGGGTGTCTCTGGAAGCTGGGGTGCTGGACAGAGCTCCGGGGTAGGTGTCTGAGTCTAACCTTGGTTCTGGGGTCTTTCTCTAGAACTTTTTCTCCAACGGAGAACACCCATGGGCTGGGGCCAGCACCACGTCCTGCAGGGCAGCGGGAGGTCTTGCTGAAAATATCTGGGTGAAGAGGGGTGCCCCTGAGATTCCCCACTCTGGTGCATGGGTCAAGGGTGCATCTGTCTTCCACTGGAAGCTGGACAGGGACAGACATTCCCTAAACCCCCAACCTGAGAGTCTGAAGATGCCATGGTCATGGCAACCTGAGAGTAAAGTAACTTTGCTCTTTTCTGGGCAGTAATTCCCTCCCAGATGAAACAATCCATCCTGCAGGGAGGCTCCCCGAACTGGAAGATAAACCCACCAGTTTCACCAGGCCCCTCCTCACCACAGTGAGCAATAAAAGCTGCGAGTCCTCTCCTCGGGAAGCCGAGCTGCCCGGAGGAGGCTCAGAGCAGCCTAGGCAACTGGAAAGGATGCTCTTCAGCCTGTTGTGGCCTGCAGGCTGTGCAGTGTGCTCCAGATGTCCAGCTCTGTGAGCTGTCACCACGCTGGGGTGGCCTTGGGGGTGCAGCTGTCTCTCCTCACCCACAGGCCTGTCAGTGACCCCAGTAAAGCTCACGGTCCACCATGTAGGACTTGGGTGGTGTCTGTACTTGGTCTGCTGTGGGCTCCCTACCTGGTGCGTGGCCCTGAGTGCTGCACCTCCTCAGAAAAAGTCTTTCTGGTCACACAACATTGGCACCTGACGAGGTTCTGCCACACCAGAACCAAAGATGAGTTGAGGAGGAGTGAGTGGTGTCCAGGGTGTAGGTGGCAAGGCATTCTGCTGAGGTCTGTCAGCCTGAGAGGTGGACATGGCGGAGGAGACTCCGGGAGAGCCGTCCTTCCCTGGGTTCTGTATGTTGGTGTGCTGTGGTGGCGGCTGCATGGTTTTTCCTGTGGGTAGTGAGTGAGATGTGGACCTGAGGCTGAGCCACCATGATCAGGAGTGTCCGCAGGAGGAATCCCAGCATGACAGACAAGTCTTCCTCTGGGTGGCACGAGGTGGCGGCCTACTTGATGAGTGGGGTCCTCCACAGGAATACGGAGATGCCCTGAAGACACTTCAAGGTTTAGAGGCCATTTTGTAGTCCTAAGATTAGCACAGGAGGGTCAGGCTCGGCAGCGGCAGCAGGGGAACCGGGTTGCTATTGTGAGTGCCAGAAATGCACCTGGGGCCGAAATGGCACCAAGTAGGAAGTCGTTTGTGTAAAGGACCAGTTGCAACAAGGGAGATGCAGCAGCATTCTCTGTTAGCCCCGGACCTGGCAAGTGCATTAGATGAAGGAGAGGATGAGATGAAGGTGACGATGGCTCATGGCTTCTTACGGCTTAGCAGACAGAAGGGAAAGAGCACAAGTCAGACCCATGCTCAAAAGCCCTTCCTGGGATCCTTGGAAGCTGTGTGGAGATGCAGAATGAGGAGAACATGGAAAAAGCACCAGAAGATACCCTTTAACAGAAAAACAGGGGAAGCCTGTGATCCAGTGTGCAGATGGGGCGTCAACCACAGTCCAGAAGCTACAGTGGCCAGGGAAAGCACAGCATCTGCACTGGAAGACTCTGTGGCAGCCTGACCACAGGCTGCAGGAGAGGATGGACTGCTCTGACTGTGGTGTGGACAGGGAAACTGAGTCATATGACTTCCCTTAAGACAAAGGCTGCCTTAACTTGAGCCATTGTGAGGGAATTAGTCCCGGCTGGACTGGCTTTTTAGATCCTTAGAAACACCTGAACTGGAGTCCCCACAAATATCAGGGGAGCAAAGAGCAGGGGCAGACGCTATTGAGGGAACCAGGGACAAGAGGAGCTGTGTTTGAACTGTGTTCACAGTAGGGACCTTGGAGCCCGTTTGCAGCTTTAGTGGCTTTGCTGAGCCAGACGGGGGAGCAATGTCTTTATAGAGCAGGGAAGGCTTTGACAGCTCTCAGTGACTCACTAGCAGGTAAAGAGCATCTGCATATTGAGAGCAGTCTAGCAGAGATGCGAAAATGGCAATGCCGAGAAAGGTCTGTCCTGTGTCTGCTGGAGCTCCTACGGAAGAACTGAGAGACAGAGCCACACTGTGTGCTGAGCCGCCTCTGGAAGGCTTGCGGATGACATTCTGATAGGACCACACAGGTTAAGACGATTAAGCTATGTCCACTGTGCCAGCCTTGGGGGACAGCAGAGCCGTAGTCCCCTTGGCCCTGGGCAGATGTGAGTGGATTCAGTCAGATCCTTCTCAGCTCAACAGACGGAGAAATGCAGGGAGGCTCCAGGACACAAAGGCTCAGAGAACAGCCGAGGTCTGTGCCATATTAGTTTCTGTTCCACTTTAGAATCTCCTCAGATGTGAGCTTCCGGGGTCACCTGACACTGCTGATAACAGATGACGGGAATTCGATGGCACCTCACTGAGTTTCTGCTTGTGACCCCACTGTTTATTATGGGACTTTGTGGTGTCCTGCCCATCCTGGACACGGCTATCATAGGAGCTGTAACAGCAACCCAATGTCTTGTGGATTTGGAAAACCATCGCAGACATCCAGGGGAAATGGTGCCTCCGCCTGTCTCACAGTCCTGCCAGGGCTCGGTTAACTGGAAGGAAAAACGCTCTTCAAGAGAATAGCTAAGAATTTAAATCCAGAAGGCACCCTATGTGGGTCGAATGAGATGCTCCCTGAAGTAAGGTTCCTGAATGGAGACCCCTGTTGTGGAATAATCTTTTTGTACACTATGAAGATTTGCCACTCATATTGGTTTAATAAAAAGCTGAACAGCCTATAGCTAGACAGGCTCTTCTGGGCAGGGGACACTGGGAAGAGGAAGGGCAGAGATTCAGGCAGTCAACAGCCAGAAGGAGAGGAAGCAGCAAGGGCAGTACAGACAGTAAAGGTAATAAAGCCAGGAGACAGCAGATTGGTAAAAATGGGTTCAGTTATAAGAGCTAGTTAGTAAGAAGCCTGAGTTATTGGACAAGCTTTTATAATTAATAAGAAGTCCCTGTGTGGTTATTTGGGAGTTGATGAGTGGAACAAAAGGATCTGCCTGCCGACTCCAGTGCTGGGGACTCCCTCCCTGTGAGCTGTTGGCCTGGGAAGACCCCGAGGTCCCACAAACATCAAGGCTGTGGCTGCTGCCCTTGCTTTTATGCCAAGACTAGATGGTGAGACACACTGTGCCTACCAGACGGGACTGACCAGGAAATCCCCACCTTGCCAGCTGGCTTCCACAGCTGGTGGGGGCCACTTGGGTTCCTGGTGGAGAACTGTCACAATATCTGCTTGGCTATGGACCATCCATGCTGAGACACCACACTCCAGGCAGGGTGTGCCTGATGTGCAACAGTGGCTCAGCTGTCGTGGGCAAGACTAACAGCCTTTAGATTGGGCTTAAGGACTATTCCACAAAACGAGCTCCCATCTGGTCCTGTACGCCAGGACAGCACCTGCAGCTGGGGAGGTCCTAGGACCCAACAGGAGAGCATCTATGGTTTTTCTACATAGATGTGATGTGCCTGTCAAAACATCCTCAGTATTAGTTTCCTTTGATACTGAAGCATCCTATCCTGCAGGAAGCTCCTTAAGCAGGAAAGTAAACAAAAAAAACCTTAGGAAGTCCCTGAAAAGGACCAGATTCACTAGGCCTCTCTCCCTGTCAGAGTAAACAGTGTCTCGACACCCTGACCATAGATGGTCATGGTCAGCCTCAAATCATAACCACTGGTGACGTTCCTCAACATGTGACCGCTACTGTGCCATGGCCTGATTCATGGCCACAGGTGGACATCTACAGTCACCCCTTCCATGGCTCAGCGACCACTGCGGAAGATGGGGTGCAAAGGATGTATGAGTGGAGAAAGGGGCAGCATGTTGTATAACTGTTTCCCCCAATGCTGAATCATTCCATCCTGCAGGGAGGCTCTTTAAATAGGAAGGTAAACAAAGCCGCTTCAGAAAATCCCTGAAACTGACCAGTTTTGCGTGTATGTGTGTCCCACTCCCAGAGAGCTTCAATAAAAGCTGAAGGTCAGTCCCCTCGGGAAGCCGAGCTGCCTGGGGAGACTCAGAGCAGCCAAGGCATCTGCAAAGGATGCTCTCCAGCCTGTTGTGGCCTGCAGACTGCTCCAGGTGCCCAGCTCTGTGAGCTGTCATCCACGCTGGGGTGGCCTTGGTGACAATTGTCACCTCACCCATATGCCTGTCAATAACCCCAGTAAAACTCATGGTTCACCAAGAAGAACATTGATGGTGTCCATACCTGAGGTGTCTGTACCTTGTAAGCTCCTTCCCTGAGGCGGGTGGACTGCGTGTTGAGCCACCCCAAGGAAAGTCTTTGTTATCACCCACCTATCTCCCACCTTGAGACCCACACCCCCATCTCTGAGAACCCAAAACTACCAGCACCTCCAAGCCTGCCAGGGGTCAAAGTGATACCACGGCACAGACACCAGCATCCCAATCCCTGGTGCTCCCGGCTTTCCACATACAGTCAAGGTTCCAAGGGTCCGTGGGGACCCAGCTGTGCCAGGCAGGCGCCAGCTTGGGCTGGATGGGGCTGGCATCAGCCCCACACCTGTCCCCGCCGGGAGGTGGGCAACAAGTTATTTTTAAGCTTGTGGAAGGAGATATGACTCCGGCTCTCTCTAGACAACAGAGCGGTCCCCAGGGATCCAGTCAGTCACTCTGTGACCCAGGTTGGCCTCCAACTCACCATCCTCCTGCCTCAGCATCTCCAGAGCTGGGAGAACTAGCTTCATCTACCACATGGGCTATCTTCCTATTCTCTCCTTATTCCCTACCCACCCTTTTCCTCTCTCTCGACACTGTGTGTGGTGTTTTGTCTGTGCACAAGCAAGCCGCTCCCACGGTGTGGGGAGGGAGCATCTGAGCTGGAGTCACAGGTCGAGCCACCACCTGGATGCTGGGAAACGTACCTGTTGCTCTGACCACTGGGCCACCCTCAAGCCCCTACCAGTGCCTTTGTGTGTGTGTGTGTGTGTGTGTGTGTGTGTGTGTGGTATAGCCAGGCGTGGGTACTGAACTCCGCCCTGGGCCTCTCCTATCTGTTCATCGGCGCAGATGGCTCCTCCCGTGGGCTCCTCCAGCAATGCCATCTCTCACGACTGGGCTTTCTTTCATCGCATCTATTTTCCCCGTCTCTCCCAGGCCTTCAGGAACCGCGACCTCCCACAGCCGACAACCCACTTCGCGCAGAGTGAATGAGCTGAGCAGCGACCAGGGCAGTTCCCACACTTTATGTGAATTCAGTTCTCGCGAGGGTCGGCGTGGCCCCCCGGGCAGGCGCCCAGGGCTGGGGCGTGAGGTAGCGTCACACACACGCGCACTCCCGCGCCGACAGCTCTTGCAGCGTGTGGTAGCGGCTGTGCACGTCCAGGAAGGAGACCTCATCCTCGTAGGCCGTCGGGCGGCAGCACGGGTGCGTGCGCACCCGATCCTTGCGCACGCGCCTCCGCTGGCGCAGGCGCCGCAGGCCCAGGTCGTAGATGCGCAGGGCCGCCTCGCATGCGCCTGCGCAGTAGCGGAACAGCACCGTCTCGTCCGACGTGTAGCCCAGGCCCAACTCGCTCACGCGCACCTCGAGCTCGCGCAGCCCGCAGGGGCGCGCGCCCGACCGCGCACGCGCACGCCGTCGCCGGGGACCCGCTCGACGGCGCGGGCCCGGAGCGCGCGCGGCCCAGGGGGAAAGTTCTCGAAGCTCCACCGCGTCCGGGGCGCCCTGCAGCAGAGCTCGGTCTGTGGCGGGAAAAGGAAAACAGAGGATTGGACCGTGAAAGCTGGCCCCGCCCCGCGCACGCCTGAGGCTGAGGAGGAGACATGGCTAGGGACGCCCCTGATAGCTGGAGCTCGGGCTGCGGCCAGAAGAAGACAGACGATTGGCCGGTGAGGGCTTCGCCCCTCGCTGCACGAGGCACCCGAGTGGTCCCAGCCTGGCCTTGGCTGCCATTGCTCCCCACTCCATCTGTAGTTGAGGGGTGTGCGGACAGGACAGGGTTCAGGAGGCAGAGGCAAGGGGAATCATGTCAGGGGCATCCTCATCTACTGCGAGGGTCTGAGGCCAGCCTGGGCTACATGAGACCGCACCCCCAAGCTAAGTGGCCCGTCCCTCCCGGTTCCCGCCCCCTGGCCTCTCTGGGGCGGGGCTTACACTGTGCCAGGCGGGCGAGGCGCGCGTCCAGGGTGCGTGGCGGGCGTCGCAGCGGCGCGAGCGCAGGTCCCAGGCGGTGGCCCAGCAGCAGACCCTCCTGGCACATCCAGACCGACAGCAGGGAGCTGCAGACGAGCGACACCAGGGCCGCCGCCTTCCAGCGCCTCATTCTGGGCCTCGGCCTGCGGGGACACGGGGTGGTGGGCACCGGCAGGTGGGGGCGAGGGTGTGCGGCCATCTCCGGGCCAGCAGTGGGTGCAAAGGCCCTGAGGCTGATGGCGCCTGGCGTATCCTAGCAACTAATACCAGGCCAAGCAGGGAGAGGTAGACAGCAGGAGGTGCCCCCAGCAGGTGGCTAGCGAGAGGGGCTGTCCTGCATCTATCTCATCTGCCCTTGGTCACTTACTGCGTGCCTCAGTTTACCCTACCAAGCCGCATCTTCCGGGAAGGCTGCCCATCCCAGCCCCTCGGGGATATCCCCTCCATCAGGGCACCCATACTTCCTGCTTACCGCACACAGTTTACCCAGAATCCCCTGCTTCGGCCTGAAGTCCCTTGCATTCGGTTTGCATGTCCCCACCACAGCACAGGCCACTACACGGAGCCCCAAGTGTGTAGCAGGCGTGACCCTGCACACACCGGAGGCGTCTGTGTCTAGCTGGGGATACTGAGGCACAGAACAGGCGGAGGCCCGCTGACCCCAAACTCTGTCCCTTCTGTCCGCCTTGGACCCCGCCCCCCGTTATTGAGCACCGACTGTACACTCTCCATCCTCTCAGTAAACGACGCGTGAGTTTGTCCACGGCTGACATTTATTGAGCGGGAGGAGTGTGTGCGGGATGGACAGCCGCACGGGTGCCCATACATTCGCACATCCCTGCACCGCAGTGCAAAGGCCCGGGAGCAGGAGGAGGGAGGGTGGGCACGTTACTATAGTAAGTCCGGGCTACGCCACTGCTAGGACCCTGCTTTTACCCAGTAGCCGAGGCTAGCCCGGGGTCTCCGGGGCCGAATGCCAGGGCCTGAGCGCTGAGTGCAGGTGCTGGGAACCAAAACCGGGTCCTCCGGCGCCCACAGGCGGGAATTAACCTCTGTCCACGGTCTACAGCGGTGGAGTCTCTGTCCTGGCATGCCTGCCTCACCCCCACCCCCGCCGTACCTCCATTACCCCCACCTCCTTCCTGCTAATTCCGGACTATGCATCCCAAACCCCAAGGACTGTTCCTCCGTTCACCCTCACCTCCCTCCCCGCCGTGGGCTGTGCCTCTGTCCCCCCTCTCCCACACGGTGGGCTGCGCCTGTTTCCCCCTGTGGACTCTATGAGGAAGCATGACGGCAGAGAAGACCGTGGACCCCCAGCCGAGCTCCGAACCCGTCAACAATGGCCTCTCTGTCCTGGGTCACGGGACTGGTTTGTCTGCCACGGAAGGGGGTACTGGGGTTAATAAGCAGAGGCTCCGGGACAGAGCCCAGTGGTCACCGCGTCCTCCTGTCCCCGTCCTGTTTCCCCACTCGTGTACGGGGGGTGCACACGACCCGGGGCCCCATAGCGCTCAGCCTCCTCACTCCCCTATGATCCATAGGGTCTCAGGTGGCCCAGGTTGGCCTCCTGCCTCCACCTCCTGAGTGCTGGGGTGGCGTGGTACCGCTTCCGGTCTGGGGGGTCATTCAATTTTAGAAAATCATTGGGGCCCCGGGGGAGTTCAGTACATATGCTTTAGGCAAAGTCCGTGCCTCAGTTTCCCCGTCAGCACTGACAGATTTCCTCTGGTCTGTGAGGAAACTGAAGCCTCCCGGAGCTCGGGTTCTCACCTCCCTCTGAGGGGCCCACCCGCCGGCGGGACGCACATCTGGGGGCAAAGCAACAACATCTGCAGAGCGCAGCTGGTTCCGATGAGCTGTGGGGGCCGCGGCCTGGGGTGCCCTTTGGGGTTTGGTGGGTTGGGGGGCGCAGGCAAGAACTCAGGGCCGCTGGCAGCCCCAGGGACTGAGTGAGGCCTGATTTGTTCAAACTCCTGCACGTACCTTAAAGCCCCAATTTCAACACGTCCCCCTCCCCCACACACATTTTCGAGATTTCATCTTATTGTGGTCTGTGAGAGCACGCGCCGCAGAAGCGTGAGTGCATAGGTCAGAGGGCAACTGTGGAGTCAGTCTATAGGTTCAGGTGACCAAGCTAGTGGCAAGTGTCAGCGCAGGACACTGACCGCTCAGCGTCACACAGCAGATGGGTTTAAACGTGTGGGAGGGGGCCCTCGTTGACTGCGACTTCTGCTGGGTAGTGCGCCACCCCACCCCCGACACCACGCAGGCAGGGCCAGAGAGGTGGACTGTCACAACAGGACACACAGCGCCCTCCGCCCCCGTCCCCCAGGCCTGGCTGTGCGCATGCCCCGCGGATAACCGGATCAGGCTAATACGGGCTGAGACGCTGGTGCGGGGCGCAAAGATGACAGGAACCCCCCTCCCCCGTCCCACTCTGACCATCTGGCTTGGAAAGGAAACTGAGGCAAGCTCCGCGGCTACCTGCCCTCTCTCTTCTTCCCAAATCCAAAGTTCGGCCTCACGTCTTAGATGAAGGCATCGCCGAACCTCAGTTTCCCAAGACCGGAGCCGGCGCTCGGAGCTTTTTCCTCTTGAATTAGCCTCACTACTTTAAATGCACGTGTTTGCGCAAGGCGGGTGCAGGGGCGTCGATCCCTGGCACGGGGTCCCCAGGGAGCAGTCTGCCTTCATTGACTTATTTCTAACATTTTCTCTGTGTTTCTTCTCGTTTGAGTCAATGTAGCCCAGGCTGGACCTTGTGTGGCTAAGGCTTACCTTGAGCCCCTGATCCCCTGCCTCCAGTTCCTGAGTAGCGGTGAGGACAGGCTCACGGCGCCACACCTGCTCCCCATGCTTCCCCGGCCAACCTTCCAGAACATTTTCTCCTCATCCGTCACCGGCTCATCCTGATTGTCCCCACGCGAACCAAGCTTTCCCCAGCTGTAGTGCCCTCCTTCAGGAAGTCTTCCCTGAGCCTCCCACCTGGCCAGAGTGCCCGTGTCCGTGGAAGGCAGTGTTGCTGCTTCTAAGGACAGCCCACGGGGCTCATATCTGTCGGAGCATCTCTGAGTTTTGTTTTGGTGCCTAGCTTTGTTGGGTTTTATTTAATTCTGAGAACATGGTGGTGGCGTTTCAGACAGGATGCCCGGATGAAGGGATATCGGGCTTGGGGCGGTGCCCAACTGGGGGTGTTCCCAGCTGATGGTGTCTGGCTGTGGGGTGTGCCCGGCTGAGGTGAGTGTTCTGGCTGTAAGGTGTACCCGGCTGGGGGGGGGGTGCCTGGCTGTGAGATGTACCCGGCTTGGGGGGTGCCTGGCTGATGGTGTCTGGCTGTGGGGTGTGCTTGGTTGAGGGGGGTGCCTGGCTTAAGGATGCCCGACTGGGGAGTGCTGGGTTGAGGGGGGTGCCTGGCTGTGGGATGTCCGCATTTGAGAGGGGTACTTAGCTGTGGGGTGCTCAGCTAGAGTGTGTGTATTTGGCTGGTGGGAATATCTAGTTGGGGGGGTGCCCAACTGAGGGGTGCCTGGCTGCGGGGTGTGCCCTGCTGAGAGGTGCTCTGCTAGGGTGTGTGTATTTGGCTGAGGGGGAGCATTTGTTTTTCACTGCACTGCCACAGTCAGCCCTTTGTGGTTGCCTAGGGGTTTGGAGCCGGCTAGGGACTGGGACCCTCAGAAGTCCCCCGGATGAAAGAGCGGGAAGGGGTGTCCTGCCCGGGGCAAGGGGCTGGAGTGGGACGAGCTAGTCAGGCTGGAATCCACCCGCCACTGACATCCTGCCCGTCACGCCCCATGGGGCTTCCTCAGCCCGGGGCGCTGACACACAATGGGTGTCCCAGAACACCAGGGACGTGAGGCTCAGCGAAGGAGGCGGGACGGAAACCCAGGCGTCCAGTGCCCAGCACAGCCCCCACCCAACCACTGTGTCAGGCAAGTGGCAACCTCCCCACCAAGCCCCCCAAATCCGCATCTCTGCATCCAGCCTGGGCTTCACGATTTCTGCCTCTGGTCCCACCTGAAGTCTGCCCACTCTGCAGCAACCCTGGACCTGATGACTTCTCACCCATAAACCGAATTATCCGGGAGTAATCTGGAGCAAGAACTCGGAAAGTGGGGAACACATACATGGTTTCCAATCTGAGCTTTGCCCTTAAGGGACCCCCCTCCTCCAAAGAGCCCCACGCCCTCTTGTGGCTGAACAGCGACTCAGGAGCCCAGCAGCCCGGCCCTTACCGGGGAGGACACGGTGTCCCCGGGCACGCAGCGAACGCGCCCCTGACGTGTTTACTTCTGTGCGCCGCGGGGCTGCGCAGCGGCTGGGCCCCCTCCTGGGACTCACTGCGACCTCGATGTCACCTCTCCATCCTCCCTGACTGACGGAGCGCTCACGGGGGTCCGGGGGTCCAGCAGCTTAGCACAGGAACGGCGGACGCAGGAGCCGGGAACGCGCCCCGTCGGGTATGGAACCCCGCGGTAACCCGGGAGGGGGACTCCCCCCCACCGCACTGCGTCCCGGGACTCAGCTTACCTGTCGGGGTCTCCAGATGACCTGGTCAGTGGTGACTTCTCCGACCACCCGAGCCCGGCCCGGCCCCAGCCATCGCGTGCGCCATCCGGATCGCGGGGACCCAAGGCAACCCGGGGACCCCGTGCCGGAGGAGGCCACCGCGCAGGGTGCGGGACGCGGGCCGGGCCATGGGGTTTCCCCCCCTGTCCTCTCTCTCTCTGGCTTCCCCGGGCTCAGTGAACCCCGGGGAGGCACGCGTGGGAGGCTGGAGCGCGTTCGGGACGCGGGGCCACGCGGGGAGCGCGGGGCGCACGGACGGAGCCACCGCGCGCTCTCCCTCCGCTCCCGCCGCGCACCGCTCAGGCCGGCTGGGCTAGAGGGGGCGTGGCCTTCCCGGAGGCGTGGATGTGGGCGTGGCGTAAGGTTTCCCGGGCTTGGGAGCCGCCCTCGTCCTGCCCACAGCCGGAGGGGCGCGCCCGGAGAGCAGGTGGCAGGAACGCGGGAGGCCCTAGACGGCCACACCGATCGATCTATCGACTTCCCCGGGACTCTCCTTCATCCGAGACTTTGCGCCCCAAATCTAGTACACACTAACTTTGCGCACCCCTTCCCCATCTTCCCAAATCCCCCACCTAGACTCCCCACGAGGATGAACCCCTAGAGTATCGAATGCCCCCCAAATTGCTGTTCCCAGTGCTCTGTGGCCATCTACGTTGTAACCTAGAGTCCCTGGACGCCCGTCTGGTCAGCCAAAAGCCACTCTGCACCCACTCATGATCCTCCACGAGTCCTTCCCATCCCTCTGTCTGCCCCAAGGAGCCTTCCCAGGGAAACTGGGTTCAAGGTTTCTGCTCAGGCACCCTGGATTATGTAGTACTGCCCAAGAGTCCGTGGTCCTCAGTGAACCACACCCATCGTCGCTTCCCGTCATCCTGCGCCTCAGAATCCCGTGAGGACCCCATTTCTCACTGACGGTTTACCCAAAAACACCCCACCACCCCATCCCGGACCCCATCACTGAAGTCCACCACACCCTACTCCACCACCTACGACTCGCGAGCGCTTCCTAGTGGAGCCTGATCACTCAGGGGCAGGGCAGGCGGGGGCGGGGTGAAGGATGCTGTGACCACGCCCCTCCACACCCAGTTGCCGAGAAACCACTGCCCTGAGGTCCCGCTCTCGACGTCCAGAGCCGGCTCGCGAGGTCCCGCCCTCGACATCCAGAGCAGGCTCCTTCACAGCACCCTTGGCTGCCACCGCTTGATGTGGGTAGGTGGGCTGACTTAAAGTCAACTTATCCCAGAAGCCTTTTCATAACCAAGCCCCAAAACAATTCTACCTCTTGCCCAGGGCCTGTGCTGGGGATCCCCCATGCCGGTGGAGTGTGTGCGCATGTGCGTGTGGGGTACAGAGGGTAATGTGGGTTTGACTCCATGGGTCAGAACAGCAGACTTCTAAAGTCACCTGTGCTCTGAGACCTGAGGCAGCGACTCCTCCCTGTGTCTTTGGCTTCCAAGTGGTGAAGGGTATGCCGCAGGCTTCCCAGGGGTGAGAGTATGCCGCAGGAGCGGGGAGATGGGCAAGGGCCTGGTAAGGGGGAGATGGGGCGAAGGCCTGTCATGGGGGAGATAGGGTCAGGGCGTGGCACTGGGGAGATGGGGTGAGGGTGTGGCACAGGGAGATGGGGCGAGGGCATGGCAAAAGGGACATGGGCGAGGAACTGGCACCAGGGGAGATGGGGTGAGGGTGTGGCACAGGGGAAATGGGGCGAGGGTGTGGGTGGGGAGATAGGTGAAGACCTGGCACTGAGGAGATAGGGTGAGGGTATGGGTTGGGAAGATGGGAAAGGATGTTAGACACCGGTGAACAGCACACTAGCTGTACATGCACATGCATGTTTGGTGGCAGGGCACTCAGCTGTAGGTCCCGTAGACACTGCACGCACACACCCACACTAATTTTACACACGCTCCTGCTCCATGTGCGCGTGCGCGCGCACACACACACACACACACACACACACACACACACACACACACACGCTCTTCTTGGCCTGCACAGAGGATCTCCCCTGAGGCTCAGCTCATTTACAGACACCCCATTCCGGTACAGCCAGGTGCTGGTTGACACACACAGACTCACACGAACAATACAGCTGCTCCCTGTCTGTGTCCTCTGTCACATTCATCACTGGTGCAAAGGCCTACACTGACACACTAGCACAACATGCAACACATGCAAGAAAAGCTCCAGCAGACAAACACATGACACACATGGGGGGCTGGTATGGCAGACCAGGTCTCCCTTGCACACACAGCTGGCCGGAGCCCACCCCCACTGGGCCAGCCACCATGAAGCTGTCACCAGTCACCTTGTGGCCACCTCTGCTCCCCTGACCCAGCCATGACTGGGGGTGGAGCAGGCAGACACATGGGGAGCAGGACACACACATATGCCCACCATGTGGACGCTCATAAAATGGTTGCCCTGGCAACAGCAACTTGAAAGACCAGGCTCTTCCTCTGGGATAGATAGGGGTGCAGGGGTGGAGCTGACACCAGCAGGCGGGACAAGAGCAGAAGGTGGGGACACAGGACCCGCACCCACCTATGACCCCATTTCTGGGACACGTGGTTTGTTCCAAACACCCACGGGGATCTCATCAGAGACACAAAGTGGCTGCCACGCTCAGGGCTGGAAGCGGTCACACCAGAAACGCAGGTGCCATCTATCCCGACAGCCCCCCAAGACAGATGCCTTGTAGTGCACTGAGTCACGCTTCAGCTGGGAACCGGGGCGCACACGCATGCACACACGCACACACCTCTCTTTCCAGCATTCTCCACCCCCAGTGGAGGCCGATCCCCCACCGGGATCTTGTTGGGTGAGGGAGACGCTCCATGGAGACCGGCACTGTTGGTGCCACCCCCTTCAGAGAAGGGTCACAGCCACAGCCGTGTTCCTGTCCGGGAGGCTGAGCTCAGGGCTAGGCTGGGGGTGTTTACAGTGCTAAGTCCTCTTGTCCAGATGCAGGCCATGTAGGACCAGGGACCGGTGTCAACATCTGAATTTCCCATGCCAGGGAGACAACTGAGGTGAACTTGGTGTCCTACCAGAGCCTAGACATGGGGAAACTGAGATACAGCTGTATGCAGGTCCTTTGATCCATTTCAGTGAAGATATGGGGCCTGAATTGTGGCCCCCATCCCGTGTTTACCTGGACTTTGTTCCTCTTTGGTGTCCCACATCGCCAGGCAACACCCCTGCCACAAGGCCTGTTTGGTGACCAATTGGGTGGTTGTGAAACTTGGGGCTCAGAGAGATCATGCAGCAGGCCTGGTCACACAGCAAGAGGCTGTGGCTTGGGGACTTTGCAAAACGTCCCGTCCTGTCCACCCACCCATCTCCCCCTGCTCCGGAGTGGGCCTGACCTCCTGGAGGCCACCATTCCCAAGGGAAAGCACTCTGTTCTTGGGTGGAGACCCAGGCCAAGGCTTGGGCGGCTGGTGGCCTCTGGCCAAAACATGAACTTGGCTGGTGGGGAAGTTTCCATCTTAGCGTCAAGACTTGGTCCAGGTTCAACCAGCTGGGGGCTAGACCCTCGGGGGATCCCCGAGGGACTAGCCCAGCGGGGTTGGAAGTGCCTGGGAACTCAGTGTGTCCTCTCTTCCCCTAGGCCACCTCTATGTGACTGGGAACTTCACAAGCACCTTCCTGCAGAGTATGTGGAGTCAAGGTGAGAGATTGCTCGATCTGTTTCCTCATTTGTGAAATAGCTCCTAGGTGTGTTGTGGACCTAGTCTTGGATACCCCCTATCTGACAGGAGTGTCCTTGGGCTTTCCTTCTAGTATAGGCTTTCTTTTTGAGAAAGGCTCCCATACCGTAGCCCAGGCTAGCCTAAACTTAACTTCTGATCCTCCGGGTATGTTCGCAAGCCCGGATGGAACCAGAACTTCAGCTGTTCCAACGAGGGCTCTACCCACTGAGGGCCCAACCCCAGGCTGACCCTGACAAGGCTTTGCTGTGTACTGTGTGCATAGCCCAGGCTGGCCTGGCGTTCCCCCATCCTGTCCTGCCTCAGTTTGCAGCATTGGCTTCTGGGACTTTGGGGTGATTGTCATTTCACTGTGGGAGCCGCAACTGGGCCTCCGACTTCACCTGATACTCTGGTGGGGGTGGGGAGTCTCGGGCAAACCGAGGTCAGGCAGGGACCCTGGGGGCCCGTGGGCGGTAGGAAGGAACGGGACTGCAGATCCAGGCGGGGATGGTAAAAACAGGACCGGGCAGTTCCCCCGGGGGCCATCGACAGCCCAGGGTCAGAGGTCAAGGCCCGGTCCCCAAGGGTCCAGGGTCAGGAAGGTGGGAAACACATCAGGCGGGCCACCTGGGCAGCGAGCGACTCCCGCGGAGGGAGCGGGGAAAGGGGCGGGCTTACTCCCGGGCGGGCCGTTCTGCGCACGCGCACACTTGCACGGGCGCGAGCTCTCCCCCGCCGGCTTGGCCCTGGCTGCTTTAATCCCCCTGCTCCCGACCTGCAGCCCGGAGATAAGGACCCAGCTGCAGACTCAGATAAAAGAATCGCTGCCACACAAATCCGGGAGGCCAGCCGTGGGCACTCGGCCCGGGCTGCACCTGCTAGACCTGGGGGAGGGGCGGGGGGGGAAACCCAGGCAGGCACAGACCTGGAGAGAGATAGAAAAGGGAGCCAGATGCGGACAGGGGGACTGCCGTGAGTTTGGGGTTGCCGTGGGATAGAAAGTGAGCCTTTGTCACAAAAGACAAAAATAAGAGAATGCCAGAATCAGGAGTTCAAGGTCATTTTCAGCCACAGGTAAAGACTAGCATTGGCTATGTGAGACCTTACCTCAAAAAAAAAAAAAAAAAAAAAAAAGAAAAAGAAAAAAAATCTTTGAGGCTAAACAGGAATTGTAGGAGAGACAGGCAGAGAGGAAGGTGGAAGAACGCAGCAGCTGGGACCCGGAGTCTTCCCTTCGCCCACTTGGTGCCTCAGTCTCCCTCCTGACCCCCTTGTTTCCCGGTGTGAGCAGAGTTCAGGCCTGGGTACGGCTTGCCACAGCTCCGGGGGATTATCCGGATCCCACTGTTCAGGGAGCACGGACTCCCCAAAGGCGTCGCCGGGGTGCCCCTGGGTGTGAAAACTGCCGGGGAGAAAGGGGCAGGTGTGCGGTGTCCCTGGAGGAGGGAACACCGTAAGAGAGGGGTGGCGAGGACTCTGGCCGTGCTGCAGCTCGGGCCGGGGTAGGAAATCAAGGCCCGGTATGCGGTAAGCGCACGCCAACGGCGCCGTCGCCGCGGTTAGCGTCGGTACCATACCGCGGCCGCGGGCTGCCTTGCGCGGAAGGAGGGGTCGCCCTCTGCGGGCCTCAGTTTCCCCCACTGTGTCCTCGTCGCAATCCAAGGGACACTACAAGGAGCCCCATCCTTTCCAAGCGCATCGTGTTATCCCCACGTCGTCCTGCAGGGAGAGGCAGAGAGCAACAGGCCACCACCGAGGTCTCAGGCTTATTAATGCCTTTCTCTCTGGGCCTCAGTTTCCCCTTGTGTCTGTTTCGTGCGTTGAGGGCCAGCCTGGGCTACAGAGTGAGACCCCCCTGACTCCAAGAATTAAATGAATATACCTATTGATTTGTTGGACTTGGCTTCGGTTTTTGAGACGTGTAGCTCAGGCTGGTCTCGAACACTACCAAACCCGGGATGACCTTTGAACTCCCGACTTGCTGCCTCCACCCCCTCCCCTAGGTATCCGGATGGGGGGGCAGCCTCGTGCGCAGTGGGCTCCATCCCGAGATCAGTTGGGAGGAGCGCCTGCTGCAGCCCGCGCGGGAGAGCTGAGAAGCCCACCATACACACGTGACACAGGGGGGAAAGGAAAGGCGACAGTGGCGCCCATCTTTACTCCCAACACTCGGGGGACAGAGGCAGGAGGATATCAGAGTTCGAGGTCCACCTGTGATAGGTGTGCGAACCCCGCGGGAACCCTCGGGCACTTCCGGTTCCTGCGCGAGCCAACGAGCCGAGGCCCCGCCCCCTGGACGGCCGTGCGCACGCGCCCCTTAGCGCCATTGGTGCGGTATGAGCATGCGCACTCCGCTCGGTAGGCTTTGGCGGACACGCGCGACCCGGAAGACTTTCGTGCCACACTCCAGAGCTGCCGTAAGGGGCGTCGATGGCGGAGAATGCAGAAGCGGCAGCCGAGAGAAGTGGTGGCGGTGACTCCGGAGTTGGCGCGTGCGAACGGGGCGTGGCGCCCATTAAAGCTCAGTGAGTCACTGGTGCGGGACGGCGAAGCTGATGGGGCCTTCCCGGTGTCCTTAGCGCGGCGAACGCGGTGCATGCCGGGAGGTGTGGCGGCCCCACTGTTTCGACGGAGAGTAACACGTTGTTGGCTGTCACACGCCCTAGAGACGGCTGTGCGCGTGCTCAGTGTGAGGAACAGACTCGCGGCCGCGGTGCATGCTGGGGTTTGTGGTTTCCGGGCGCGGGCCAAAAAAAAAAAAATGACGCGCTGCATTGCCACTTCCCGATGCGGTTATAGACTGCGTCTCTGTAAGCTACCTGGGAAGCGTGGCAGCTCGAGTCTAACGACCAAGCGTTCTGGGACTTGTAGTTTCTCTGTAGTCTAACGTGATTTGTTGGTGTTTGTGCATTACAACCTGTAATAGTGCAATTCTCTGAACAGAGACACAAATAGGTGTCCCTCAGTCGCTGGGGTGCCCCAGGGTGAGAGCTGACCTAAGCAGCGAGCTTCTGGTCTGTAGAAGTGTGTGAGCGAGGACATTGGTCGCCAGGCCTCTTTCCCTATGCCAACCAAACCTCTCCCTCTCTGGCAGGTACCGCACCACCAAGGAACAGTTCCACCAATACCTGAACGCAGACAAGCCGGAGGATGTGTGCCAGGAAACGCCCGCCAGAGACCGTGATGGCAGTGACCCAGCTGAGCCCAAGGCCAAGAGGATACGCCTGGAAGATGGGCAGGAGAACGGGAAGACAGAGGAGGCAGCTGAGCCTCCCGAGCAACGACAGGTGCCCAAGAGGGCCCGAGGCCAAAACAAAAGCCGGCCCCACGTGAAGCCAACGCACTATGACAAGGAGCGGCTTTGCCCGTCCCTCCTCCAGGTGAGAGGGGGTCTGAGGGTGCACCATGGGCCTGTCATCTCAAAGCCTGCTGCCGCTGTGCTGGGACATGCACACGGCCCTTGGCTTCTCGCGCAGAGTGTTGCCTTCACGAACTCCTGCCCTTAGCCTGCTCGCTGCCACGCTGGCATCTGAGGCCACACTGGCCTTTTTGTGTCTTCTGTGGCCCGTGCTGGTCTGATGAATCTGTTTCAAGTTTACCATGATGCTGTTTCCAAAGAGACCTAAAACTTACCTATCCTTTAAAGAGGGCTTTGGCCACCCTGGTACCCGAGTTATAGGCTGTTGTGAATCGCCACACGGTGTGGGAATCAAACCCGGTCGTGTGCAAGAGCAGCCGGGGCTCTTGGTCACTGCTGAGCCGATGTGAACTCCAGCTCACGTGAGCCTGACACGGTTCCAGCTTTAGAGCTGGCGACACAGGCACGCTAGGGTTGCTCACACACACAGCTGGGAGAATAATCTTCGTAACCACCCTGGCCACTTTCTCCTCTCCTGGCCCCTCCCTCATGTCCCTCACAGGAGTCGGCCACGTGTGCCTTTGGTGACCGGTGCCGCTTCCTGCACGATGTGGAGCGCTATCTGGAGACCAAGCCAGCAGACCTGGGCCCCCGCTGTGTGCTCTTCGACACCTTCGGCCGGTGCCCCTACAGCGTGACCTGTCGCTTTGCCGGGGCACACCTTGGGCCCGAGGGCCAGAACCTGGTGCAAGAGGAGGTAGTGGCCCGCTGTGCGGACCTCCCGCCAGTGCGCAATGGCCTCAACAGGGCCCTGCAGCAGCAGCTGAGGAAGCGCCAAGTATGCTTCGAGCGGGCGGAGCAGGCTCTGCGCCGCCTCACCCAGGGCCCCATGCCCATCCCTGAGACCTCTGTAGCCACGGTTACCCTGGAGCAGAACAGTTGCCATGCCCAGCTGGACACTGTGGGAGAGGCCAGCACCCCACATGGCAGCCCTGTGTCCACCTGTGGCCCCTTGACGGACGAGGACGTCATTCGGCTGCGACCCTGTGAGAAGAAGCGGGTAAGGGTGCCGGCATGGGAGCTGGATTGTCCATAATCCTGTCTCAGGACGGAACCTGAGGGGCGAAGGGAACAGCATGGAAGGCTCCTGAAGGGAGGCCATTGAGACTGGGGTTTTAAAGGTTGAATAGAGCCCTCCAGTATAGGAGCCTGGGCACTGGTGAACCTGTCTGCTGAGAGACACGGACATGGTGTTCACAGAGGGAGCAGTAGCAGGAGGCCCGGGTGTGGAGGGAGCATCATTGTGGATGGCGGGGGAGGCCTGATTCCAACAGCCGCTCTCCTCCCCTTCAGCTGGACATTAGCGGGAAGCTGTACCTTGCTCCGCTCACCACGGTAGGAGGTGGCTATGGGGGGCGGCTCAGGGGTTTTCTGGGCATTCCGGTGGCTGGTGTCCTGGCTTTGCTGACTTCTGAGGCCTGAACCTGCCCCTGTCCTGGCAGTGTGGGAACCTACCCTTTCGCCGCATCTGCAAGCGCTTTGGTGCGGATGTGACCTGCGGTGAGATGGCCGTGTGCACGAACCTCTTGCAGGGACAGATGTCCGAGTGGGCCTTGCTCAAGCGCCACCCCTGTGAGGACATCTTTGGAGTACAAGTCAGTGTTTGCCCTGAGGGAGGTTGGAAGGCGCTGGAATGTTGGAAAACAATGCCTCCCCATTCTGGTGTCCATGGGCTGCGTGCTGACCCCAGTGGGCTGGTCACTAACCACACTTTGCCTGGGACAGCTGGAGGGCGCCTTCCCCGACACCATGACCAAATGTGCTGAGCTCCTGAACCGCACCATTGACGTGGACTTTGTGGACATCAATGTGGGCTGCCCCATCGACCTTGTCTACAAGAAGGTGATGAGCCAGGGAGGGTGTAGCCCGAGCCGAGGACCCTGTCCTCCTGTCTCTATCTGGACGTGGAGCACATTGAGCCAGATGGCAGGCGATTCAGCTATGTACAGGTGCCCATCAGGAGAATCTGCATTTCTCAGGGAGTCACCAGGGTGTCCATGTCCCACAGGGTGGCGGCTGTGCACTCATGAATCGTTCGGCCAAGTTCCAGCAGATCGTGCGGGGCGTGAACGAGGTAACCTGGGCTCTTGGGATGTGCCCCTCCTCCTCCCCACAGGGCCCTGCTGCGTGCTCCCCTCTGCCCTGTGCCCACAGGTGCTGGATGTGCCTTTGACTGTGAAGATGCGCACAGGTGTCCAGGAGCGTGTGAGCCTAGCGCACCGTCTGCTGCCTGAGCTGCGGGACTGGGGTGTCGCACTGGTCACGGTGGGTGTCAGGGGCAGTGTGGTCCTGTCTTGGAGTTACTATGGCTCTCCTGGTCCCTTGCTCTCTGTCTCTCTTTGGTTCCTCGCTGTCTCCCTTGCCCCCCCTCCACCCTTGGCCCCTCCACCTTCCCTCCTCATCACGGCGCCTCCCTCCCAGCTCCATGGCCGCTCCCGGGAGCAGCGCTACACCAGGCTGGCTGACTGGCCCTACATCGAGCAGTGCGCCAAGGTGGCCAGCCCCATGCCCCTGTTCGGTAGGTGCCCAGAGCTTCCAGGGCCACTCACCCTGCTTGTGTCTCTCAGCTAGGAAGACGGGGGGTCATTGGGTCCCTGGGAAATCCCACTGCCAAGACCCCACTCTGTCTCTTAAGGAAATGGAGATATCCTTTCGTTCGAGGATGCCAACTGTGCCATGCAGACAGGGGTCGCAGGGGTTATGATCGCCCGGTGAGTGACAGCTGAGCTTGGATAGAGATGCTAGAAGTTTCTACACCTGGGGCTGCAGGGTGGACGAGGCGGGTGCTGAGGTGGCTGGCAGGAGGCAGCGGGTCCCCACTGACTGTGTCCCTTCACAGTGGTGCCTTGCTCAAGCCCTGGCTGTTCACGGAGATCAAGGAACAGAGGCACTGGGACATCTCGTCCTCTGAACGCCTGGACATCCTGAGGGACTTCACACACTATGGCCTGGAACACTGGGGCTCTGACACGCAAGGAGTGGAGCGGACCCGGCGCTTCCTTCTCGAGTGGCTGTCCTTCCTTTGCAGGTGGGCATCACCCAGGGAGCGGGCTCAGGCTGGGGGTTACGGGCTCAGGCCTTCCCGGCCTATGGCCTCCTCTGTCCTCCCTGGCCCGCAGGTATGTGCCCGTGGGCCTGCTGGAGCGACTCCCACAGAGGATCAATGAGAGGCCACCCTACTACCTAGGCCGTGACCACCTAGAGACACTCATGGCCAGCCAACAGGCTGCTGACTGGATTCGCATCAGGTACCCACTGGCCAGGGTTCTGTGGGGTGATGCTAGGAGGCCTGGACCTGACCTGTCTGTTACCCTCCTCACAGTGAGATGCTGCTTGGACCAGTCCCGCCTGGCTTCGCCTTCCTGCCCAAACACAAAGCCAACGCCTACAAATAGCCAACTGAGACAATAAATTTTATTCTTCTACAACTTGTTTTTCTGTATTGTGTTTTTGAGATAAAGCTTCTTGAACTCCTGGAACCCTGGGCAGGCACCCACCACCATGCTCAGCTTTCTTTACATGTCTGAGGCAGCGTCCTTCCCTCTTCCTGCAGGTCCCCGTCTGCCCTGTTTCCTGACTTCTGGTTATCCTGTTCTGCTGGCCAGTGCCCTTGTAGTTGTGAATTGGGGTGACCTGGCCCAGGGTGTGTCTGCCCAGGGAGTGGAGGGAGTCACCGTCCTGTCCACCCCCACCCTGGAACCTGGGTGGTGTGCCCACCCTGACCTGGAACCCTCCACCTAGCAACAGGGCAAACAGAACCCAGTGGGACTCTGTCCCCAAGGTGCCTCTGCTGCCACCTGGCGCCCCCCGGGGTGGCCTGTCTCCCCCATGCAGCAACCCAAAACCATTTACCCCCCAGCCATACCCCAGGAAGGCTTCGGCCCACGGGGCCTGGAGGGCACCAAGGTGCCAGCTGTCCCTGAACCCCTTCCCACCATAGGTATGATGCTAGTGGTGGGTGGGGTGTATGATGGCCCTGGGGCCCGGCTCCGCCCCACCCACCGGCTGCCTTTGTCCACAGGCAGCGCCAGCTTGCTCTATCAGACTCCCGCAGACCAGGATGCGCTTTCAGGGCCTCCAGCAGGTACCGGCCGGCGCCCCGACCTTGGGCCGCCTCTGTACCCCCAGACATCCCCCCATACTAACCCCTGTGCCACTAGAGACCAGGCCGAAGCTTGCCTTGGTGACAACAGCTGCACCTAGGTAAGGCTTTCCACAAGGCCCAGCCACTCACAAGCTCAGGTCGCGGGTCCCCTGAGAATAGAAGTCTCCCCAACAGTCCCTGAGTGTCATGCCCCCACGAGTCCCCAGATGACTACTGAACAAAGCCAGTATATATGCAAGGCACTGTCGAGGTGAGGGGTATGTCTCCCGTGCCCCCATGCCATGGCCTGGTTTCCCCATGGACACTCAGGGTGTCTACCACCGACAGGTTTCCAGATGGCTCCCTGTGGCTGCTTCTTCGACCCTCGCATCTACCGGATCGAGTGGGCCCCCTCTGACTTCGGCCAGTCATCTCTGTACAAGGTGGCGGTGGCTGGGGGTCCCACCTTGTCTGGTGGCTATGTGCTGGAGGCCCCATCCTACCTCAAGGCCCCAGGGCCTCCGCCTCCTCTCTACCCCCACTACCAGCCGGCTCCTGGCGGGCCACAGTACCTCACACACTACTTTCCACCTGAGGAGCCTGGTCCCGAGGCACTGGGCTTTGTGGGGGACGGAGGGCCCCTCAATTTCATGGAGATGCTTAGAGATGGCCTGGCACCCCTCCCAGCCCCCAAAGAGACTAAGCCGTCTTCCTTGCTCATCACTGTCCCCACCGCACCCGGCCTGCCACCTGGGCCCTATGGCCATCTCAATGGCCATGCCAGCCAGTTCCCAGGGCCCCAGGTGACCGTGAGGCCCCTCGAAGCCCCCAGGGAGCTGCAAGGCAATGGTGTGGCCAGGCCGGGTCTGCGGTTCCCTCCTGGGCCTGTGGAGCCCAAGGTGGTCGGGACGGAGGATGTCACCCCAGTGGGCTCGGGTGAGACCATGCCTCCCGAGGTGGGCCGAGCGTTCTTCCTTCCGGACAAGGTCCTTCTAGAAGATGCCATGAAACTTTTTGATTGTCTCCCTGGTGGCACTGAGCCCGAGGCGGCCCTGCACAGGGGCTCTGGGCCTGGCCCACGAGACAGTGGTGGCGGTGGGGACGATTGCTCAGCTGACATCCGCTCCCTGCACCTGCCGGATGAGCTACTGTCCTTCGACTATGGCGTCCCCGAGGTCTTGGATGCCGTGGCGAGTGTGGATTATGTTTTCAGCTTCAAGGCCCTAGATGATGAGCCGCTGCCCCATGTGAGGGTCCCTGTCACTGACGTGGCCCCCGGCCTGCAGTCTGATCAGTTGGGGAAGAAGACTACCGTGTCTACCAAGAAAGGGAAACCAGGTGGCAGACACAGGCAGACCGCGGGCCTGGCTGGCCCTGCTGCCACAGGACCCAGGCTGGACCCGGGAGCTGCCCCCAATTAAAGCGATTTGATCTCTGCTGTGTGTACTGCTCAGACTGCAGGAGGACCTGGCAGTTGCCAGGTGCCTTTGGAGTTCAGACGGGAACCTCAGGTCAGGGTTGACCCTGAACTCTTACCCTGCATTCAGGAGGCTAGGACAGGGGAGATGGAGGTCATTTGGGGCCACAAAGGACAGCCCAGTCCAAAAGAAATGAGGACATAGGGGTTGGACTGTACCTCAGTAGGGTGGGGTGTTGGGGTTCAGTTGGTAAAGTACTTAGGGCTCAGTTGCTACACACAGGCCCTGGGCTCCACCCACAGTGTTACATGAAGCACTCGTGGTGGTTCACGGCTGTAACCCTAGTGCTGCGGAGGTGTCCCTTGTATGTTCCCTTGGTAGTCCAGAGAGCGGTGGACACCTGCCCAGAGCCACACAGTATGCAAGGGAGGTCCTGGAAGGTGGCTCTCCCCCACTCCCGCCAGCTGTCCACACCTCGTGTCCCCATGAGGGATCACGGGGAGGTTACTGTTGCTATTTGGGGCTATGGAGTATCTGGGGAGCTGGGTTCAATCTCAGTGTGATTGCTGACATCTGTGTCATGGGGGACATGGCTG
This sequence comes from Alexandromys fortis, assembly GCF_014885135.2. Classification (NCBI taxonomy): domain Eukaryota; kingdom Metazoa; phylum Chordata; class Mammalia; order Rodentia; family Cricetidae; genus Alexandromys; species Alexandromys fortis. The sequence continues at coordinate 1,114,516 of NW_026068121.1, forward strand.
CCAGAGCCACTGGCTTGTTTGTGGGGCAGGCATAGGCTTTGGGGGAGGGTGCCGTGCTGTGGGAGCTTTTCCCAAAAAGCTGAGGGTGCCAGAAGAGTGTCTGTCTCCAGGGATCCCCAGACCAGACCTGTGTGAAGGTGGAGAGAGCCAGCTCTACAGAGCTGTCCTCTGACTCCATACCCCCTGTTCTGTTGCGCTCAAGCCCGAGGCCGCTGTCCCACATGGCTGTCATTCTCTCTTGAGATAGGGTCTCCGTGTGTAGCCCTGGGTTGGCCTGGAATTTACAGGGATTAGACTCCCCAAGGCATGTACCACCATGCCCAGTTTTTTTTTTTTTTTTTTTTTTTTTTTTTCCAGACAGGTCTCTTGTAGCCCAGACTGGCCTCAGACCTCCGGAGTTGAGGGAGTTGAGAATGGCCTTGAACTCTTTCTGCCTCTGCCTGTGGAGTGCTGGGTTGACAGGTCCTGTGCCTGAGCTCCGGGGTCCTGGGTATGGGCAAACGTTCTGCCCGCTGAGCAGCCCACCTTAATTCCGCTGTGAAGAGAGACCACCATCTCCTGGCACCTCCCCGCCTCCAGTGCTGGCTAAGCACAGGGATGACGGGATTGGGAGATATGGAGGTTTGCCTGTAGAGCGATGGCACTCAAGAGCTGGGAATCCTGGGTGGGGAACACCGTAAGGCATGGAAGTGCTCCTCATCGGGCTGGGGGACCCCAGGGAGCCCCCCAGGAAGTGCCAGTTGAGATAAATGATGAAGGGGCTGGGGTGCAGTGGGGAGACCTTTGACTGGCAGGCACCCCCCAGCACCACAGAGCTAAGTGGGGGCAGGAGGTCAGGAACTCAAGGAAATCTGCAGCTACCCAGCCTTCAAGACCAGCACGCTGGAGGCAGGGGCCGGTGGCGCTCTGGGAGTTTGAGGCCAGCCTGAGCTACAGAGTTCCAGCTACAGAGTGAGTCCCCCTCTTTGAAGATAAAAGCTGCAGCCAGATGATCCCAGCACCACAGGGATGGAGACAGTGCCAGTGGGGGTGGGGCTCGGTGGGCATCACCTACTTCCAGTTTCAGCCAGAGACCTCCTCCAACGTCCTCCTGTGCCTTCCACATCACACACCATTCGGGGCCGATTAGTGCTCTAAACTCCCCGTGAGCTTGCCCCAGAAAACAGGAAGGGGAGACACTCGGCTGAAGGGCGATGCCCAGCTGCCGGTCCTGTGAGTGTCTGAATGGCAATGCCACACCCATGCCACCCCACCCCTGCCACCACTCCAAGAGTCTCTGGCATTTCTTAATTTCTGTGCGCTGCTGCTGAGGGCCAGGTGCTGGCAAGCCCAGCTTTCCTGAGAGTGGATACCGCTATCCCTAAAGGGAGTGGGGGTGGGGCAGGGCCTGGAGCGGGACCCTGGCTGCATTCCGTGAGCCACATCAAACCCAGCCTTCGGTCACTTTTGCTGGTTGGTTTTGTCACAGCAGCCAGAGAAGGGACTAAGATGTCACCTCTGTCCCCATTGGGGATCCCCCAGGGCTTCCTTCCTGGACTAGAGGGTCTGGGCTGGCTGAAGCATGCTGTCCCAGATGTGTGGACCTGGCCCCCGAGCAGCGGTTTGGGGGTCATGTGTCCACCTTCCTGGGGTGTCCTGTAAGGAACAGGGGCCACCCCAGGAGCCTATTCCAAGTTCCACCCTGAAAAAGCTCTCCATGGACAGAGCCACTTCTGGGATACATACTCACCCCAAATCCCTAGGAGAGCTGACATTTGCGCCCACCACAGCACAGACAAAAAGCCCTGAGAGGCGCCTGTCCAGTGCCGGGGACAAGAGCGTGCATTTATTCTGCTGTGTCTGAAGGGGCCACCCCATGCAAGCTTGTGTCCTGCTGTCACCAGCTCGGGGCTGACCTTGCTAGGGTCACCAGCCTGTCACTCCTGGAAGCAAGAGACCCAGTGGTCAAAGGGCTCGGCCTCCTCTCTCTGGCAAGCCAGCCGGCCAGTGCAGGGGGCTGGTTGCCCAAAGCAAGGTGTTTTGGGGGTACCTACATGATCCCGTGAGACTGGAGCACAGGTGACCCACCTACCCGACAAAGGACAACACAGTGCAAGGCAAAACACCGGTGTGTATTGGTTTCCACAAGAGGGCGGGCCTGGCCAGCACCATGTCCCCAGGACACCGTCCTTGAGAGCCACTCTGAAGGCTCCATGTGACAAGTGCCGCGTGAATGAAGACAGACAGACTCTGGGTGTGTTGTGATGGACACATTCACAAGAACTTTCCAAGAACAATTACAGCACAAAACTATTGGGGAAACATTTTTTTCAAAAAGAGGAAAACTATCGTATTTCATGAGGCGCTTCCTAGGTTGTGGGAGGAGCTTGTGTTTGGGGCAGAATTCCCATCATGGCAACTGTGGTGAGGTGGCATGGCCATGTGCTGGGCGTCTAGAACTCAGGGCCCACACAGCCTTGGTGAGCATTCGTTCCCAGAGATTTTGGGGTCTGGGGTTGAGAAGGGGTCAGCCACAGGCCAGAGAAGGCAGCATAACTTGTTTGGGGTGTTGTCTGGAAGACTTCAGGGACCCAGGCACTGTGGTGTACACAGGTTGCAGGATGCTGCTGGGAAGTGTGGACATGGTGCTGACCGCTGCGGCCAATTGGGCAAACCCAGCTTAGACCCAGCCCTGGGCTAGTGTGGTGTCGACCCTAAACTGGACAGTTTGACAGGCTGACACAGGTGCCTGTTTTCTTCTTGGACTTGGACCTGTCCAGGGTAAGACAGGATGTCTTAGCATCTGTGATCCATATAGGGCCAGGGCCTGCACCTGGAGGCCTCGCCTGTCCATGAGAGGCCATGAGGTGCATGGAACAGAGCATGGGGCCAGTGCCCAGCGAGGGTTAGGTTTTCTTTGACATGGTGGTCTAAGTTGAGAGCAGCTGAGTGGAAAAGCCATGGGGGCAGCTGGGGTATTTGGAGGGATATGCCTCACAACTTGTACATGGAGCAGGGAAGGTGTTGGGACAAGGGACAGATGGATCCCTGTATCTCCTGGGGATACCTTAGCAGGGTGTGGGCAGCTTGAGCGGCCACCAGCATTCCCCACAGTCTCTGGCCTCTGGGGTGGGCACCGTGGGTCACAGTAAACATGGCACTGTCTAAGAGGCACTAGTGTGAGAGGCTGAGAGTCCAGATCCCTGGAGGGCCAGGCAACGCCTTCCGGAAGTGCGTGGAAGGTGCCAGGGAAGGGGCTAGATGCCCTGTAGTGGGTGATTGGGGTCACTGCGTTCCCGTTTCACCAGAGGTTCGCCCAGGCTGCAGCCATCCACATCTGCCTCACTGCTGCGTCCATCCCCAATGTCCTCTGCAGGGGTGAGGGGACAGAAGGGACAGTAAGAACACAGTGGCCTGTAAGACTTTCCACTTACCCCCACATCCTGCCTGACCATGGGTGCATCCCATGTCCTGCCTGAGACCATGCGGGTGCATCCCATGTCCTGCCTGACCATGCGGGTGCACCCCAATCCTGCCTGATCATGCGGGTGCACCCCACATCCTGCCTGACCATGCGGGTGCACCCCCACATCCTGCCTGACCATGCGGGTGCACCCCCACATCCTGCCTGACCATGCGGGTGCACCCCCACATCCTGCCTGACCATGCGGGTGCACCCCCACATCCTGCCTGACCATGCGGGTGCACCCCACGTCCTGCCTGACCATGCGGGTGTACCCCACGTCCTGTCTGACCATGCAGGTGCACCCCATGTCCTGCCTGACTACCCAGGTGCACCCCCACGTCCTGCCTCACCATCTAGGTGCACCAGGGTCTCCTGTGGCCACTAGCCTGGGGTGCTACCCAGTCTGGCCAGCAATGAACTCTTCTCATACCCCATTAAGCTATTACAGGGCGTCACAGGGGCCCACAGCAAATGGCCAGGATTCCCACCACCTGCATGCCAGCTCCTGGGGTCCCCAACCCACCCCAGAGGCTGTCACAGTTGCTCTGCTCATAGTCATGCAAGGGAGCGAGCCAGGGAACACACCCACCTTTGTCCAGCAGGGTCAGCGACAGGGAGGCCAGATCATTGAACTGTAAGAGAAGGGAGGGGCCTGAGATGTCAGTCAAACCGCCGTGACATAGCCAGAGCTGCCTCTGCCGGGTCCTGAGGGTGACTCGAGACTACTGGGCAGAGTGACACAGTGTTCTTGGGGGTCCTGATGCCGGCCCATGCAAATTACAAGCATGGCTTCATTTCTTTGCCTTTAGTCTAAGTGTGTGTGTGCAATACCTACAGAGGCCAGAAGAGGATGCTGGATCCCCGGGAGATGGAGTTAGAGACAGGCGTGAGCTACTTTGTGGAGAATTCCAGGGGCTTTGAGAGACCTGAGCCAGTGTGAGGGTGTCTGGGTGGGCCTCCCTGTCTCACCTCGCCCATGACGGCAATGGGCGTCTCCCCAGTGGCCTGAGCCACACGGTGCTCCACCAGGTAGAACATGTACTCATCATACAGCAGCCGGATGAGGTGGAAGGAGCCAAAGCTGGCAGCACTGCGGAGGGTCAGGTCCCGGATCACCATGGAGCTGGGCAGAGACAGGGAAAGCTCTGAGCCTGGGGCCAAGCGCTGTGAGGACGGCCTCCACCCCCAAAAACACACAGGGAAGGAGGGAGACATGGGTGGGTAGAAGGCAGCAACCCCAGTGCTTCACTGTCACCTTTCTGCTTTGTTTTTAACTTTTTTAAAAAATATATTTACGCCGGGGTGGTGGTGGTGCACACCTTTAATCCCAGCACTCAGGAGGCAGAGGCAGGCGGATCTCTGTGAGTTTGAGGCCAGCCTGGTCTACAGAGCTAGTTCCGGGACAGGCTCCAAAGCCACAGAGAAACCCTGTCTCGAAAAAAACAAAATAAATAAATAATAAATAAATAAATAAATAAACAAATAAATACATTTATCTGTCTGTCTGTCTCTCTTGCTCCGTAGACCAGGCAGGCTTTGAACTCACAGAGTGCTGGGATTAAAGGCTTGCGCCACACACAGACACCTACTTTTTTTTTTAATATTTATTTATTTACTTATTTATTTATTTATTATGTATACAATATTCTGTCTGTGTCTGCAGGCCAGAAGAGGGCACCAGACCTCATTCCAGATGGTTGTGAGCCACCATGTGGTTGCCGGGAATTGAACTCAGGACCTTTGGAAGAGCAGGCAATGCTCTTAACCACTGAGCCATCTCTCCAGCCCAGACACCTACTTTTTTTTTTTTTTTAAATATTTATTTATTTATTATACAATATTCTGTGTGCATGCCCGAAGACCAGAAGAGGGCGCCAGACCTCTTTACAGATGGCTGTGAGCCACCATGTGGTTGCTGGGAATTGAACTCAGAACCTTTGGAAGAGCAGGCAACACTCTTAACCACTGAGCCATCTCTCCAGCCCGACACCTACTTTTTAAATTGATATTTGAGCTCTGTATTTTTCTCTGTTCCCCTCCCTGCCTCTCCCCTTCCCCCTCCAATCATTCCCCAAGGTCCCCATGCTCCCAATTTCAGGAGATCTTGTCTTTTTATACTCTCTACTTCCCATATAGATTAGATCTATGTAAGTCTCTCTTAGTGTCTGCATTGTTGTCTAAGTTCTCTGGAAATGTGGTTTGTAGGCTGGCTTTCTTTGCTTTATGTTTAAAAACCACCTATAAGTGAGTACATGTGATAACTGTCTTTCTGTGTCTGGGTTACCTCATTCAAAATAATGTTTTCTAGCTCCATCCGTTTTCCTGCAAAATTCAAGCTGTCATTATTTTTTTCTGCTGTGTAGTACTCTGTAGTAAGAGCTGCGGGCCTCTTCCCACAGCCTGGCTCCTGGCCACCTGGCTAGCTTATGCCCCGAAATAACAACACACAAATTGTATTCTTTTAAACACTGCTTGGCCCATTAGCTCTAGCCTCTTCTCGGCTAACACTCGTACCTGGACTAGCCCATTTCTAACAATATGTGGAGTACCCCAAGGTGCGCTTACCGGGAAGATTCTAGCCTACGTCCATCCTGGGTCGGAGCTTCATCGCGTCTGCCCGGGAGAGGGGAACATGGCATCTGAGCTCACTTCCTCTTTCTCCCAGCATTCTGTTCTGTTTACTCCACCCACCTATGTTCTAACCTATGAGGCCAAGCAGTTTCTTTATTAATTAACCAATGACCTTCCTCCATCAGTACTCCATTGTGTAAATGTACCACATTCTCCTTATCCATTCTTCAGTCCAGGGGCATTTAGGTTGTTTCCAGGTTCTGGCTATGACAAACAAAGCTGCTATGAACATAGTTGAGCACATGTCCTTGTGGCACGATTGAGCATCCTTTGTATACCCAAAAGTAATATTACTGGGTCTTTTTTTTAAAAATTATTTATTCATTTATTATGTACACAATATTCTTCCTGCGTGTATGACTGAAGAGGGCACCAGACCTCATTACAGATGGTTGTGAGCCACCATGTGGTTCCTGGGAATTGAACTCACGACCTTTGGAAGAGAAGGCAATGCTCTTAATCACTGAACCATCTCTCCAGCCCCTGTTGCATTTGTTTAACTCTGGGTCTTAAGGAAGGTTGTTTCCATTTTTTTTGAGAAATTGCCACACTGACATCCAAAGGGGCTGTACCAGCTTTCATTCCCACCAGCAATGCAGAAGTGTTCCCTTTTCCCCACAACCTCTCCAGCATAAGTTGTCATCAGTGTTTTTGATCTTGGCCATTCTTACGGGTGTAAGATGGAATCTTTGCATTTCTCTGATGACTAAGGATGTTGAACATTTCCTTAAGTGTCTTTCAGCCATTATAGATTCCTAGTTGAGAGTTCTCTGTTTAGGTCTGTACTCCATTTGTTTTATTGGATTATGTGATCTATTGGTGTCCAATTTCTTGAATTTTTTGTATATTTTGAGGATCTGTCTGATGTGGGGTTAGTGAAGGTCTTTTCCCATTCTGTAGGCTGTCGTTTTGTCTTGTTGACCATGTCCTTTGCTTTACAGAAGCTTTTCAGTTTCAGGAGGTCCCATTTATTAATTGTTTCTCTCAGTGTCTGTGCTGCTAGGGTTCTATTTTGGAAGTGGTTCCCTGTGCCAATGCATTCAAGTATACTTCCCACTTTTTCTTCTATAAGGTTCAGTGTGGCTGGCTTTATGTTGAGGTCTTTGATCCATTTGGACTTGAGTTCTGTGCATGGTGATAGATATGGGTCTATTTTCATTCTCCTACATGTTGATATCCAGTTATGCCAGCACCACCTGTTAAATATGCTTTCTTTTTCCATTTGATTATGTTTTGCTTTTTTATTAAAGATCAGGTGTTTTAAGATGTGTGGATTGATATCTGGGTCTTCTATTCAATTCCATTGGTCCTCTGGTCTGTTCTTATGTGATGTGGGAGTGATTTCTTATTAATAAAGAAAGTGCCTAGGCCTATTTGATAGGCCAACCCTTAGGTAGGCGGAGTAAACAGAACAGAATGCTGGGAGAAAGAAGCTGAGCGAGGAGTCGCCATGATTCTCCCACTCCAGACAGATGCAGGTTAAGATCTTCTCTGGTAAGCCACTTTGTGGGCTACACAGATTATTAGAAATGGCTTCGATCGATATGTAAGAGCTAGCCAATAAGAAACTGGAACTTACAGGCCAGGCAGTGTTTAAAAGAATACAGTTTCCGTGTAATTATTTCGGGCATAAGCTAGAGCTAGTTGGCGGCCAGGAGCTGGGGCGGCAGGGAAGTGGCCCACAGCTCCTCTCTACACTTATGCCAATACCAGGCTGTTTTCAGTACTGTAGCTCTGTAGTAGAGTTTGAAGTCAGGGATTGTGATGCCTCCAGAAGTTCTTTTATTGCCCAGGATTGTTTTGGCTATCCTGGGTGTTTTGCTTTTCCAAATGAAGTTGAGTAACATTCTTTCGAGGTTTTTGAAGAAATTTGCTGGGATTTTGATGGGCATTGCATTGAATCTGTAAATTGATTTTGGTAAGATTGCCATTTTTACTATATTAATTCTGCCTACCCAAGAGCAATGGAGGTCTTTCCACTTTCTTGTGTCTTCTTCAATTTCTTTCTTCAAAGATTTAAAGTTCTTGCCATACAAGTCTTCCACTTGTTTGGTTAGAGTTACTCTGAGATATTTTATGCTATTTGTGGCTATTGTGAAGGGTGTTGATTCTCTGATTTCTTCCCCAGCCCTTTGATCAACTGTGTACAGGAGGGCTACTGATTTTTTTGAGTTAACTTCGTATCCTACTACATTGCTGAAAGTGTTTATGAGTTGTAGAAGTTCCTTGGTAGAATTTTTGGGATTACTTATGTAAACTATCATATCATCAGCAAACAGTGAGAGTTTGACTTCTTTTCCAATTTGTATCCCCTTAATCTCCCTTTGGTGTCTTATTGCTCTAGCTAGGACCTTAAGAACTATATTGAATAGGTATGGAGAGAGTGGACAACCTTGTCTTGTTCCTGATTTCAGTGGAATCACTGGGAGTTTCTCTCCATTTAGTTTGATGTTGGCTGTTGGCTTGCTGTATATTGCTGTATGTTCCTTGTATCCCTGCTCTCTCATGGCCTTTATCATGAAGGGATGTTGTATTTTGTCAAATGTTTTTTTGGCATCTAATGAGATGATCACGTGGTTTTTATTTTTCAGCTCATTTCTGTGGTGAATTACGTTGACAGATTTTCGTATGTTGAACCATCCCTGCATCTGTGGGATGAAGCCGACCTGGTCATGGTGGATGATGGTTCTGATGTGTTCTTGGATTCGATTTGCCAGTATTTTATTTAGAATTTTTGCATCAATGTTCATGAGTGAGATTGGTCTGTAATTCTCTTTCTTAGTAATGTGGTTTCAGGGTAATTGTAGCCTCATAAAAAGTGTTTGGCAATGTTTCCTCTGATTCTATTGTGTGGAATAATTTGAGGAGTATTGGTATTAGTTCTTCTTTGAAAGTCTTTTAGAATTCTGAGCTGAAACCATCTGGTCGTGGGCTTTCTTTGGTTGGGAGACTTTTGATGACTATTTCTATTTCTTCAGCACTTATAGATTTGTTTAATTTGCTTATCTGGTCTTGATTTAATTTTGGTAAGTGATATTTATCCAGAAAGTTGTCCATTTCCTTTTCCAATTTTGTGGAGTACAGGTTTTCAAAATATGACCTGATGATCCTCTGTATTTCCTCCATGTCTGTTGATATGTCCCCCTTTTCATTTCTGATTTTGTTAATTTGGATATTCTCTCTCTGCCTTTTGGTTAGTTTGGATAAAGGTTTGTCTATTTTGTTGATTTTCTGGAAGAACCCACTCTTTGTCTCATTGATTCTTTGTATTGTTTTGTTTTTGTTTTGTTGATTTTAGCTCTCAAGTTGGCTATTTACTGACGTCTAGTTAGTTCTCTTAGGTGAGTTTGCTTCTTTTTGTTCTAAAGTTTTCAAACGTTTTATTAATTCACTAGTGTGGAATTTTTCCAGCTTCTTTATGTAGGCATTTAGTGCTATGAACTTGCTTCTTAACATTGATTTCATTGTGTCCCATATATTTGGGTATGTTGTGTGGTCATTTTCACTGAATTTCAAGAAGTCTTTACTTTCCCCCTTTATTTCTCTCTTGATCCATGTGAGCATTGTTTAATTTCCATGTGTTTGTGGGTTTTCTGGAATTAGTATTGCTGTTGACGTCTAGTTTTAAAGCATGGTGATCTGATAAGGTACATTGAGTTATTCCATTTTTTTTCTATTTGTTGAGGTTTGTTTTGTTACCGAGTATGTGGTCAATTTTTGAGAAGGTTCCATGAGGTGCTGAGAAGAAGGTATATTCTTTTCTGTTTAGATGGAATATTCTATAGATGTCTGTTAAGTCCATTGGAGTCATAACATCTGTTCTCTTATTTCTCTGTTCATTTTTTGTCTGCTTGACCTGTCCAGTGGTGAGAGGGGAGTGTTAAAGTCTCCCACTCTTAGTGTGTGGGGTTTAATGTATGATTTAAGCTTTAGAAGTTTTTCTTTGACATATGAGGGTGCCTTTGTATTTGGGGCATGGATGTTCAGTATTGAAATTTCCTCCTGATGGATTTTTCCTGTGACTAATATGAAATGTCCTTCTTTGTCTCTTTTGACTGATTTTAGCCTTACGTCTATTTTGTTAGATATTAGGATAGCTACACCTGCTTGTTTCTTAGGTCCATTTGATTGGTATATTTTTTCCCAAATTTTACTCTGAGAAGATGTCTGTCTTTGAGGTTGAGATGCGTTTCTTGTATGCAGAAGAGGGATGGATTCTGTTTTCGTATCCAATCTGTTAGCCTGTGCCTTTTTATAGGTGAGTTGAGTCCATTTACATTAAGGGATGTTAATGACCAGTGGTTGCTATCTCTTGTTAATTTAGTTTTCATCGTTGGTGATGTTAATTTGTGCATTTTTTTTCTTCTTCAGGATTTGCTTTATGAGATTACCAATTGTGTTTTTGTTGGTGTAGCCATCTTCCTTGGGGTGGAGTTTTCCTTCTAGTATTTTGTGTAGGGCTAGGTTTGTGGGTAGGTATTGGTGAAATCTAGATTTGTCATGGACTATCTTGTTTTGTCCTCCTATGGTGATTGACAGACACCTTTTTTTTTTTTAAAATCACCATGCCTGCCTGTAAAGCGCACCCTGAGGATGCAGCGCCCCAAGAGGCCACTGCCTGGAACTGCAGTTACAGCTGGGAGCCCCATGTGTGTGCTGGGACTCCAGAGCAGCTGCTGCTGGGCATCTCTCCAGCTCCGTCTACCTCATTTGAGATGGGTTTGTTTGCACCTGGGCTTGGTGACTTGGTGGTCAGGGAGCCCTGGGGTACCTCCCATCCCACCTCAGCACGGACATTACAGGCGTGGGCTGTTGTGCGGCTGCTCGCTTGGGGTCACGCTTGCTCAGAGGCCCCTCCCTCGCCTACTGTTTTTCTCTTCTTTCACATCCCCGCCTCTTTCTTTTTTAGGGAAAGGGCAGTGTCTTATTCTGTGGCCCAGGCTCATGTTGAACTTAGATCCCCCTGCCTCAGCCTTGCAAACAGCACCAGTTCATGTTTTACTCCATGACCCCTTCCCTATTGACTTTCCCAGTTTCCCGTGGCGCATGTGACTGAGGGAGCAGTCTGGTGCTGCATCTCACCCGCCCTAGGAAAAACCTCATGCAGAAACAGCCGTTTCCCCTTGAGCTGCAGTTCTGACCCCGGCCTGAGTTTCTGCCCCGCCCTGCTGACTCATTTCATGTCAACTTGACACAAGCTGGAGTCATCAGAGAGGAAGGAGCCTCAGTTGAGGAAATGCCTCCATGAGATCCAGCTGTAGGGTATTTTCTCATTTAGTGATTGATGGGGGAGGGTCCAGCCCATCCTAGGTTCTATAAGAAAGCAGGCTTGGCCTGGAGATGGCTCAGTGGTTAAGAGCACCGGCTGCTTTTCAATTCCCTGAGTTCCGTTCCCAGCAACCACACGGTGGCTCACAACCATTTATAATGAGATCTGGTGCCCTCTTCTGGTGTGCAGGCAGACATGCAGAGCACTCAAATATAAAGTATAAATAAATGAACTTAAAAAAAAAATAACAAGAAAAGAAAGCAGGCTGAGCAAGCCAGTAAGTGGCACCCTCCATGGTCTCTGTACCAGCTCCTCCAGGTTCCTGCTCTGTGTGACTTCCTGTCCTGACTTCCCTCAGTGATGGACCTGGACATCTAAGACAAAGAAACCCTGTCCCCACAGTTGCCGTGGTCACGGCATGTTGTCGCAGCACTAGTCCCTGACCAGGACACCGCCATCCCTGGGGTTTTCTGATCTGCTGGCCCACAGTCTCATCTCTTGTGTTTCCACAGGGTTTGAATGTATTTGAGGCTAATTGTCACAGATGTGCACCTGGTGTGCCAGGCCTGGCAGGGCGACTCTGTGGGGACAGCAGAACTCAGGTGCCCCCGCCCTCCCTGGCTTTCTCTCTCCCTGCATCTTAGAGTCTTCAAGGCCCTAAAGCCAGCTCACCATCCAGAAGTTTCAGGTGTTGTTTTCTATGGTCCCATAGGAGACAGTGTTGTCTGAGGCTATGCTGGGTTCCAGTCATCCCTCAGCCCACATGGCCCTATCTGCTACAGGCTCAGGGGTCCAGAAGGTGTGTGGACTTCAGGGGTGGCACCTCCCTCTACCCAGCTCACCTGTAGAAGGACCACTTGAGCAGGAACTGGCGGGCGGCCTTGGGGAAGCTGGGACTGCCTGCATGCTGCTTCAGCACCTGGGTGACCACGTTGTCCAGCCAGCTGGCCCACTGGTCCAGTGAGCTCTGCTGCTGCAGGGTCACCTTGAAGTCATGCTCCAGACGCTGCACCAGGCTCTCCTCACACTGGCACACCCATGAGGCCTGCTCCTGGGAAGGGGTAGTGTGTGAGGCTCTGGGGGATTCTCTGCTGTGTTTACTTGAGGCCGGGTCTCACGTAGCCCAGGCTGGCCTTACACTGTGGGTGTAGCCGAGGGTGACCCTGAACTCCTGACCTGATGGGCTGATGGAGCCCTGCGTGCTAGGCGGGGCTCTGCCTGCTGAGCCTCACTCCAGCTTTCCTTACTTATCAACAGAGTCTCAAGAAGAAGCCCAGAGGTTGGCCTAAGACGTCCAACCTTCTGTCTCAGTCTCCTCATTTGAGATGGGTTTGTTTGCACCTGGGCTTGGTGACTTGGTGGTCAGGAAGCCCTGGGGTACCTCCCATCCCACCTCAGCACGGACATTACAGGCGCGGGCTGTTGTGCGGCTGCTCGCTTGGGGTCACGCTTGCTCAGAGGCCCCTCCCTCGCCTACTGTTTTTCTCTTCTTTCACATCCCCGCCTCTTTCTTTCTTTTTTAGGGAAAGGGCAGTGTCTTATTCTGTGGACAGTGACAGGAGTGTGTCACTGAGCCTCACAGGGGTCCTTCCTCAGGGCACAGATGTGTGTGTTGACAGACTGGTGTCAGCCTTGCCACGGTGTGCACTTTTCTGGCAAGACAGAGTCAGGCACACAAGGGCCAGCGGCTAGGAGTGTTTGGAATGTGAGCAGACAGGAGTGCGGCTGGCTAAGCCAGCTACAAAGCGAATCTGCACCACAGCAAGGCGGGCAGGTGGGGCACGAGCCAGCCTCAGGCTTCCCACTGCCGATGTACAGGCCAGGGAGGGATGGCTGCCCGCTGCGGCGCAGCTGTGGGTTTGCGGGCCAGCCTGCGCGGTGAGCACCCAGTGGAGCACAACAGGGCAAGCAGACAGCACTGCCAAGTCACCTGAACGTTGGCAAAGTCCACGCGGTTGAGGTCGCTCAGCATCTGGTTGATCTGCGACGTGTTCTGCAGCACAGCGCGTGCCGCCTGAGCCAGGTGGTTGAGGGACGTGTAGCGCCGCAGGGTCTGTGCAAAGGCGCTCACGACGCCCACCTGTGAGGGACGCGGTAACACAGTCAGCAGAGGCCCTGCATGAGGGATGTGGGAACAGGCAGCAAACGCTGGCACACCTGTGCGCACCTCATCACCCTGCTCCCGGCAGGCCTGTAGGACTAGGGATGTCAGAGGGAGGAAGGGGCGGGGCAGAGGAACCTGTAGGTAAGGGGGCCTGTGACACCACCTGTGCGGGCGTCTTACATGTTGGCCTAACAGAGACACACTTCATTCGGCCCTTGAGGAATTAGCCAGATTGCAAAACTGAGACGAAAAAAACCTATCCTACTGTGAGCAGAGCAGCTCCACCATGGCAGACTGTCTCCAGGCACTGCTCAGTGCATGACCCACTGTGCCTCCAGCCACACTGCCCTTCCTCCACGGCACTGCTACGACAGGCAAGGGACCCATACATAAGGACTGGGGGCGGGAGGCATGCATGAAGGTCTCAACTGCCGCCAGCTGGCTCATCATGGAGAACCTCTAAGGGCTTTCCTTCCTGGTGGTGTGGTTGTCCCTGCTTCTAGAGGCCTCAGTAGATGGTAAAGATGCAGATCCTGGTGCAGAGGGATGTCCAAGCACTCAGGGAACTGAGGCAGGAGGATCACGAGTCGAAAGAACTTTTGGGCTAAGGAGAGGTGGGGGCCTAGAACCCTCAGGTCCACCATGTGTGTGTATGTGTGTGTGTGTGTGTGGTGGTCAGAGGCTGGGGGTCTTCTCTCTCCACCCTAGTTTTTCTTATGTGTGTCCAGGTGCACACATGTAATGGTATGCGTGTAGAGGTCAGAGGGTGAGGAGCTGGTTCTCTTCTTCTACCATGTGGGTCCCAGGAATTGCATGCAGGTCATCAGACTTGGTGGCAAGTGCTTTTACCCATTGAGTCATCTTGCCGGCTCCTGCATTGCATTTTCTGAGCCAATCTCCCTGAAGCTGGCCCGGCGAGCCCCCAGGAACCATCTCTGCCTCCCAGCTCTTGTGGTGCCGGGGCTCAAACTCAGGTCCTCACATTTGTGTGGCAAACACGTTATTTCCTGAGCTGCCTCCTCAGCCCCGGGCCCCCGCAGCCCTGTACACATGTCCTGGACTGCCAGGGCCTCACTTGCACTTCACGCCGAGGCCCAGGTTTATAGTGAAGACTCTGATTTATGGCTGGGAGGAGATGGAAGTCGGAGCTGTCCACTCTGCAGTGACCAGGAGCGTCACCTCTGTCGCCTCCATGGCCCTCTCCCCACCAGCTCCTCCACCCTCACAACATCCCCAGACACATAGGGGAGGTGACCTGAGGGGTACAGGGGTATTCCTGTCACTGTAAAGGCCGAGGGGTCCCACGGACCCATTTGTGCTGGTACCTTAGTCTGGATGACCTGCTGAGGGAAGCCGCTCATGGCACTGATGAGCCAGCCCTCTAAGCTCTTGGCGAAATTCCTGATGGCCTGGGTCAGAGAACCTGGAGGTGGGAATCAGAGGCTCAGGGTAAGTGGGGTAGAGCACGCATGGCGGTCACGGTTATGGAGCTCCTGGCATGGAGACCAGGGACACTTGCCCAGCACCCAGCACTGCCTGAACTGCCCTACAATCAAGATGCACACGTTCCCAGTATCACGGCCTCAGGGTCAGACACGCACGCGCGCGCGCACACACACACACACACACACACTCACTCATAGGCACAGTGCATATAGACATACACACGCACACACATATATACAAAGTGTATTCTGTCAATATCCAAATTTATTTTATCCTGACCTGCTGTAAGAAAAAAACTGGACTTCCTGTTTTTGTTTTTGGGAGAGGGTCTCTCTACTGGCTATCCTGGAACTCACTCTGTAACCCAGGCTGTCTCGAATGCAGAGATCCTCCTGCCTCTGCCTCCTGAGTGCTGGGATAACAGGTGTGTGCCACCATGCGTGGATTATTAGGCAATTTATAATATTTTCAATTTTGATTTTAATTTATTATCAGACTGATTTTAGTGTTTTTTTAATTTTAATTTATTTTATTTAAAGAAAATATGTGTTCAACATCACTGTCTTACTGAGAGGCAGAATGGTACCCTGGCCAAGCCCCACATACACACAGCTTGTCTTCAGAGAAGGTGTTCAAAGCTGAAGCTGGGCTCCTTGCCCACTCTGGGGTTGTGGCACTGAGGCCGGAAGGGCCTGTGCAGGTCCTGGCTGTCTCTAGCAAACATCCCTTGTGCCCATGGCAATGCCCTTGAAAATGAGGTGGCCACAATGGCTTTCCTAATAGGTGACTCTTGGCTGCCCTTACCTACCCTTCAGGGAACCTTCTGGAAAGCCCGGGCACCTGCCCTGGCCAGCTCTTGGCACCCTGCTGCCTGGCAGAGTCCCCGGGGGTCAGGAATGGGGAGGAGTCGGCAGGTGAGGGAACCACAGGGCTGAGTGGTGGCTCTGGGGACAGGGCCTGAGGACGGGGTGGCTTACTGGGGACAGGCCGCAGCACGTCTGGGATAAGGGTCTCCACCAGCGCCTGGTACAGGATGTGGTCGCAGCTGCGCATCCACTGCAGGATTGGCTCGCACCTACACAGACAGATGAGCTTGTCCTTTGGGAGGAGGGTGACTTCTGGCTCCTCGTCGCTGTGGGAGGGGGAGGGGACACAGTGAGCACAAAGTGACAGGGCAGGGACCAGGATTGGGGCCTCTGGTTCCCCACGAAGCGGCACTGCTCCCTCTCTGCCTGTGGCTCAGGTAACGCAGTCACTGCAGTTGCTGCACTAGCTCACAACATGGTAGCCCAAGGCCATTATCCTGACTCTCAGGAACCCGAGGCAGGAGGATGACAAAGCCATCCCCAGTCTGGGCTATGGCAAGAGAGCTGGGAGCATGACTCGGGGTAAGACGCCCTGCCCAGCATGTGCCAAGGCCCTGGCTCCCCAGTCCAACAGCAGAACAGGGTGCTGGAGAAGGAAGGCGCTGGCAGGACGTGGGAGAAGGGGTGTCTAGGCGATGTCTCAGGCAGCTTAGACACAGGGAAGGGATCAGGAGATTGACTTGGGGTTAAACTGGGGAGCATACAGCCTGAACATTTGCCTGCCCTGTCCTGGGGTTGGGGTGTCACCTGGAAGGCAGCGAGGCACGGTCATCGTTGGAGGTGGCCTTGCAGTTCCAAAAGGATAACCACAGCTTCTCGATGTACTGAAACTGGAGGTTCATGACGACGTCTAAGGTGGCCTAGGAGCAGAACGGCCTGTCAGGGGATAGGCCCAGTCACATGCCTGGTGCGCTGGGAAGCAGTGGGACTTTCTGAGGTCCCCAAGGGGCTAGTGAGAGAGAGAGAGTGGGCAGAGGCGGTGCCCAGGAGAGGGCCCTGTTGGGGGGGTGGGTACGGGACCCAGATCTGGCAGTGGTGCCTGGGAGTTGCAGGTGGGGGGTGGGTCTGGCCAAGTAGGGCGTCACCTCACAGTGCCTGCGATACACCAGCTGCAGGGCCTTCACATCATGAGGGGTGATACTCTCCTGCAGCAGCACACTGCTCAGGTCAGGGGCTGGGAATTCTGGGAAGACGTGGGACACATCTGGAAGAGACAACACATACATGTCATGTCACACATACAGGCTCCAGGAGACAACACAGGCTGGGCTTGGATCCTGGCTAGAACACTTGCTGCGATGCACGGGGCCCTGGGTCCCACCCGCAGTACCACAGACCGGTCACCCCAGCACTCGGGAGGACTGGGGGTTCACAGTCAGCATGGGGTACAGAAGGGTCACTAATAATTAGCTGTTGTTTGGGCACACAGCCATCATTCCGGAATCCCAATGATATCAGGAAGACGGTTCATCTAGAAGTTCCTACATGGCGGAACAGGTCCCATGCTCACCTATGTACTGCTGGTGATGCTGGCCCTGAGTGGCCATGGCCTGCTCGGGTGTGCCATGCAGGCTGCTATGAGCGCCACTGTCCCCAAGGCTGTCTGACTTCTGGGTTGGTCGGTACCTGGTCAGGGGACATATGTGCCACCTTGAGGCCTAGGCAGCACTGTGTGGGATGGATGTGCTGAGGCCTCCTGGGGGAGGGAGAATGTACTCGGAGGTGCACATGAGCTATCTGGAAGGTCCCTTGACAAGGGTGAAGGCTTGCTTCTGTCTTGCTGGTTCTGGAAGGAACCAATGAGGGGCTGGGGGCGTGGTCAGGGTGGAGCCACGCCCAGAACCCCCAGGAAGGGGTTGGGGGCGTGGTCACAGGTGTAGCCCTAGTCTTGAATCCTCCTGTGAGGAGCTGGGGAGCTCTGCCCCCTCCTAGAATATTTGAGGTCCTCAACACCTCAATAAAACAAGACAATTAGGGTCTGTGGTTTCAACTACGTGGTCTTCTAGAAAATATCAGAAATATAGACACCCAAAAAGAAAATAAATGAAAAATTAGCGTTGGCAAGGTCTGGGTGGGAGGCGGCACAGCGGAGGACACGATCCCCGCATCTGACAGCACACGCCACTGTGTATTTGCCCAAACACACAAGAGGCAGAGCAGGAGACTTGGAGAATGGCCTGTCTTGCCTGCCATGTTTGGGAGACACTGTGGTGGCACCCTAGGTCTGGGGCTGCAGGTCCGGCAGCGTGGCCGGCGTCACCTACCTGGGCTTCTGGTGTGTGGGCTGCTGCCTCATGGCCATGTACTGTGTGTCATCCTGCAGTCGGTTCAGAGGGGAGTCCGGCTTCAGGCGGATCCCATAGTAATGGTACTTCGAGTTGCCCCTGGAAACAAATCAGCACAAGGTAGGCACTGTGTGGGGACATTCTACACGCAGTAGCCACTGATGGGGAGGCAGCTGGCATTGTAGGAAAGGCCAGCTGTGTCCAGCCCAGATCTGCCGACTATGTTTATGGCTGACGATTCTTCCCCAATCTCCCCAGTCTCCCGAATCTTCCCCAAGCCCCTGTCTCCCAGCTGGCCTGAATGCACTGTAGCCCAGGAGCCTGCCCACACATCCTGCGTGCTGGGAGGCAGCTGTGCAGCACCACACTAGGCAGGAGGAGGTGACCCTGCCACGCTCGGGCAACACACGGACAGATGAGCCCCAGCCTGGAAGCTGGCCTTCATGGCAGAGATGGCTATCCTCTGCCACTGTCCCCCAGTGCCTTCCTCCTTCATCTGTTCCTAAGGAGAACCCACTTTTGCTAGTGCACAGTGACCCCGTGACTGGACAGCATGCAGGCTGGCTACCGCAGCACTCAGGAGGGCAAGGCAGAATGACTGACGGTTTCAAAAAGAGCTGTGAAGCTGGGTGGTGGTGCACACCTTTAATCCCAGTACTCAGGAGGCCGGAATGGGTGGATCTCTGGGAGCTCAAGGCCAGCCTGGGCTACTTAGTGAGATCCAGTCTCAAAAACAAAACAAAACATCAAAAAAAAAAAAAAACCCACAATACAAATAAACAAGCAAAAAACCCAACAACAAAATTTACAAAATGAGAGTGAAACCCATCTCCTCCTAGCGTACCCCACCCCCACTCCGGGCGACTGCAAGTCAAGAAGCTTCCGCTGGAACTGGGCCTGTGGGCTCTGGGGAGCCCTGGTCGCTGTCACCCACCTGGTCCCCAGGCGCCGCGTGCGCAGGCCCATGAATACAGAGCGGATAAGCTTGCCGAAGGACGCGGCATTGACAGGCTCCAGCTTGTGCTCCTGACAGTGGCGCAGGTAGTGGTTGTACAGGGAGCTGCGGGGCAGGCTCACGCCCTCCGCTGTCTCGTAATTATCCAGAAGCCACTGGAGCTGGAGGACAGATGGGCATCAAAGGCCTGGAGTCCCAGGACAGCGGCTCACTTCCCTGTGCTGGCAAGGGTAGTGACAGAGCCACCTGTGTGGTACTCATGTCTGTCCCCTGAACACATATGTCAATCACTTCTGCCCATTCATCCGCCCACCCACCCACCCACCCACCCATCCATCAATACATGCATCCATGCATCTGTGCACCCACCCACCAATGCATGCATCCACTCATTGATTCTATGCATGTACACTTTGGCCTCTGTGTTCTCTGTCATATTTTATGAGCCCCCATACGATGGAGACAGATTGGCTATGTCTCCAGGCCGAAACAGACACAGCACCACATACCCAGGAACACCAAAGTTTCGAGGACCCACAGTACAGTGACAGATTCGATGCAGAAACAGGACAGTGGACATGGAGTCTTGTGCTCTAGGCCACAGGGGTCACTGATGGCCTGCTGCCCCAACCCCCAAAGTCAGAGGGCTCTGGGTAAAACCCACACCTAGGGGTGGTTTGGAGGGTCAGTGAAAGGCACAGGCTGAAGCTGTGTATAGAGGTAGCGGCTTCGGGAGGCGCCAGACTCTACCACCTGCTCCCTGTGGGTGCTGCGCCCTCCTGTCTTGATTCTGTCTCAGGAGTCAGTCATGTGACCTGACCCAGTGGCTATCCTGTGACTATGTGTGTGTGAGCTACGATGCTGGCAAGGAGGCCGAGTCCTTCTCCACGTGAGGCCACTGTGGCTTGTGAATGGTCCCTCCCAGCCTGGTGGCCCCTGTGCCCGTGCGTACGCATCCCCTTGGACCCAGACTGGGCAGCATCTCCAAGGGGAATCACTGTCAGGGAACAGGCTGGCAGGTGCATGGCTACATGGCTGGGTCCCCACTGCAGAGGGGAGCAGGTTGTGATCCTCTCTAAACAGGGGGTGTACTCTGGGGTCAGGCAAGTGTCCCTGGGACAACCGATGCACACCCATGTGGCTTCCCCCTGGCCTCCTTCCTCCCGTGTCCCTCCTCCCTCACCCTGGGAACATGCTCATCGTAGATCAGAAACCCAAGTCAAAGGGCTGCCCTGGGGACACAGCAGAGGTTCCAAACAAAAATGCTGGCGCCACGCTTGCAGGGCAGCTGGCAGAGTGGACAGAAGGCTGGAGTCATCCGTGTCTGGAGAGCTCAGAAGCCCAGGCATGTTTTTCTGGCACTACAGAACCAAGAGTTGGCTCTCTGGAGATGGCAGGCCACAGTCTGGGAGAGGTGGAGGCCTGGCTCTACCTCTGGGTAAACCAGGCGGGCTTAAGGGGCTGAGTAGGAGTTGGCCTCCGAGGCTGCTCACCCATCAGAGGCATGCAGATCTCCGAGCACTGAGCTAGGGCTCCCGGCCATACTGCCACCCTGCTTGCCCAGGCCAGCAGCTACACCCAGCCCTCCTGTCACAAGTCTGACATGGCTGGCACTGATCAGAGTGCCAGGCTCTCAGCTGTGCTGTGCCTCAGGAGTAGAGGTCCTGGGGACAGAGTGCTAGGGCTCTCGGTCCATCCTGACGCCTAACAGTTGGCTTCACTGCTCACCTCTGACCGGCTGGGGACAGTGTCCTTTTCTCCTCCCCATCCTGATGCAGAACCCAGTACTTCAGGGCCATCCATGGGCCTCCCACTTGCTAGAACACTGAGGACCGCCAGGCCAGCGCTAGTCCAGTGCTAGCCATGCGGTCATTTCACTCCTCTGGGAGCATGATCCGGCCCGAGCGCGGCCCGATGCCACAGGGCCCATCGCTGCACAAGGATCCAGCGAGAACTTGGCTCTCACACATCAGGGCCCTTGACCTCCTCATAGCTCCGTGAGTTGTTCATACAGGTGCCCAGCACCTTGGCACGAAGAACACTTAAGGACCAAAGTCCAAGGTAAGGGGTCGTAGAAAGGAGGGGACACTTGTCCATAGGAGCCTGCAGGGAATCTCTGGGGTGGAGGCTGCAGGTGTCCCCGCAAACGTTTTGATTGTCCTACAGACACAACACCTTAAGGGCTCTGTCTCCCCAGATGGCTTTCTCAGAGTGCCTCCTCTGGCTGTTGGTGGTCACAGTCATTTGCCTTCAGCCCGAGCCTGTGGCCAATCCCAGGCTTCCCCTCAAGGTGTAACTTGGGTGGTGTGTGGCCCTTCCCTGGAACATGCCAAAGGCTCCTTGGACTCTGTCCCCAGGAGGACACCATCTAGCAGTAGAGGGGCTGTTCATCCTGGAGGGGTCGAGCCAACCCCAGAGGAAGGAAATGTCCTTGTCATTGCCTCCTGAGACAGAATACTTGCCACACACTGCCTGGGACAGCACCAACCTTATAAACCCTCAAGACTTCTAGACCTTTCTCTAGATCAGCATCTGCCCCTCTTCCCAGAGAGTCACAGCCTCCTACACCAGTCCACTGTGAACCTGGACCATCAGGAATGTATGGGGGGGGGGGGAGAGGATTCACAGGATCAAGCTGGACAAAAAGCAGATGTTAGAAGCCTCAGGGAAATGCCAATGGCCACAGTCCAACCTGGTCAGAAATGGTGGCACACTCCTGTCTTCCCAGCCCTCAAGAGTCTGGGACAGGAAGCTTGCACGTACAAAGCCAGCCTCAGACACATAGTGAAACCCAGGCCAGCCTGGGCCACAGGAAAGTCTGTCTCAATAAACAAAAAACCAAATACCTAACAGTCAGGCCCGTGGTCCCAGCAGCTACACCCAACCCTGGGTAGGAGTATGTGGAGTTTGGGCCAGTTTGGGCTACATAGCAAGGTCCTGCTTCTGAGTAAATAAATACCAAAGCACGAGAGGCCCATCTGCTGGACAGGAGGCATTTGGGGGTGTTAGAGAGCTGAACATTCCCTCTCAGCCCCCCAAACACCGAGCCCTATGGTGTTCTAGTCCCATCCGGCCATGCTGAGTCTGAACCAGGGCGCTTAGCTCCCTGAGAGGCCTCCATCACAGAGCAAAGCCAAGAATGTCTGCCGCCTGTCTTACATTTCCAAACTACACAGCTGAGGGCCTTCAAGGCCACCCAGTCCCAAACCACCTTCCCCCTTTAGAAAGTTGTATTTTTGCTTCATTATTTAATTTTTATCATCACTATTTTTAGATGTATCTTATTTCATGTGTACAGGTGTTTGCTTGCACGTAAGTCTGTGTACCACGTGCATGCACTGCCCTCAAAGGCCAGAAGAGGGCATGAGATGCCCTGGAAATGGAGTCAGATGGCTGTGACCTCCACACGGTGCTGGAACTGGACCAGGGTCTTCTGCTAGCCTCAGACCTGCTGTGCTGTGGAGGGTGCTGGTGACAGTGTGAGGTATGAGCTGCCAACACCTGCTTTGTGATGGTAGCGAGAATGGATCCCCAGGTCTTACGCTTGGTCCATCTTTTCCATTTAAGACAGGATATTGTTATGCAGCACAGCTTAGTGGAAGACCTGCCAGCCTTTTGTCTGGGTTGGCAGGGACAAGCCTGGGACATGGGGTCATCCTCAAGTCTAAAACCCATGCAGCAGTGTGAGGGCAGGCATGGGTCTTCCTCACCGGCTAAGGCTTCTGGGATCTTCTCTCTCCCGTTAGCCTCTGCAAGGCTAACCACCTTAGCCTTCTGTCACAGCCCTGGCTTTTCTAAAATCTGTGAGCACTCCAGACAGAGCAGGGTGTCCGGGGCCCCAGCACACTTACGTGGCTGTTGAGTAGGCCGCCTTTGTGGGGGGCGAGGCCTTCGCTTTTTTGGAGAGTCTCAATCGCCATTTCAAGCTATGCAGATGTGTACAGAGACAGGACAAAACCAAAGAGGTGGTGGGGTGGGTGGGTGGGGTGGTTGGGTGGGGTGGGGTGAGGTGGGGTGGGGTGGGGAGAGAAGGAGATCAGATGGTTAGCAGCAGGCAGCCACACCAGCCCCAGCCTGTATTAGCAGCTAAATAACAGCAGCAGCAGCAGCAGCAGCAGCAGCAGCAGCAGCAGCAGCAGCAGCAGCAGCAGCAGCGAGCGGCAGGCGTTAGCACGAGTGAAGCTGTGGCAGGCGCAAGGCCCTGCACCATGCTCCTGAGCCCAGAGCCCAAGACAACAGCAGATGGGACGGCCACTGGTGGCTGACATCACATCCCAGCACAGGACACAAGGCACCAGGAGCCCCGCTTGAGCGTCTCTCTGCAGGCCGAGGAAAAACAGCAGGGTCCTCCTCAGTGGGTCTCCTCACTCACTCGTGTTGCTCTTTATGTATGTGGGTGTTTGGCTTGCGTGTCTGTCTGTCAGTGCAGTAAGTGCATGTGCCTGGTGCCTGCAGAGGTCAGAGAGGGTGTCAGATGCCCTGCAACTGGAGTTTCAGATGGCTGTGAGCCACTGCAGGCCTGGTCCTCTGTGAGGGCCACTGAGTCACTTCTCCCCCTTATCTTTTGACACAGGGTCTCTCTCCTGACCTGGGGCTCGCTGACTCGCTAGCAAGCTCCTGGGATCCTCCTCAGCATTGCCCAGTTTCTTAGGTGGGGGCTGAAGGGGCCAGAAACGTCACCACTAAGCCCTCTCCCCAGGCCCTGAGAACCAAACTTCTGCACAGTTGTGTGAACTCAGATGTGAGCCAGGCCAGAGCTACACATCCCAAACCACCCCATTGCTGGGGACAGCAGGTGACACTGAGCCCTGCTCAGGGACTGGGAGTCATGCCTGATGAGGAGCTGGGGGACACAGTGGGGACAGAGTAGGCTTCCGGGAGCTGTGACCTGGGCTGAGGCCCTGGATGGGGTGGAGGAGGGGCAAGCTGCAGTTACAGTGCCTGGCTGTGGCAGTGCCATGTGACTGTGGAGCATGAGCTGGCCCTGCAGCAGGAGCTAACATCCGGGACAGCAGAGGCTCCTGCTGGGTTTCACTCACCAGGCTCCCTAGAACCGTGTTCAGGAGAGGGGGGCCAGGCCTCAGCCTGGTAACCTGAGTTCAATCCCTAGGATCCCCATGGAAGGAGAGAGTCCACTCCCACAAGTGGCCCTCTGACCTTCTGACCTCCACAAGTGTGCACTGGCACGTGCATGCACACACACAATAAACACAGACAGTGTGATAAGAAAAAGTGAGGCCACGGCTTCCGAGGCCCTGGAGTCATGATGGCCCTGTGAGCTCCCACAGTGACACTGGATGAGCCAGGACATGAGCTGTCACACAGCACAGAAGGCACTGTGGGCACCTTCTGCTCCTGCCAGTGTTGGGCACAGGTGGGCATGCCAGCAGCAGAGGGCAGCAGGGGTGACTGGGTGAGTATTTGAATGTGGAGGAGCCCTTCAAGGTGGCGTCCAGGACGGGGACAGTGAGCGACAGCAGGTTTGAACCTGAGCTGATGACTCGGTTACACTATTAAAACTGCTGAGGCCCCAATGAAAGAGAGTGGGGGGGGGAGGGGGGCGGGGGGGATTGCGCTGGGGAACCTACAGCCTGCTAACTCTGCTGGGCTTGCCCGCGGGCCCCAGGGACGCTCCTTTCCCCGGTTGGGATGACACCTGTGCACCTCCATGCCTTGCTTTCATAGGGCCCATGCTTGCTCAGTAGGCACCTTACCATCCACTCCCCAGACCCTATGTCTGTCTGTCTGCCTGTCTTTTTTTTTTTTAAATATTTATTTATTATGTATACAATATTCTGTCTATGTGTATACCTGCAGGCCAGAAGAGGACACCAGACCCCATTACAGATGGTTGTGAGCCACCATGTGGTTGCCGGGAATTGAACTCAGGACCTTTGGAAGAGCAGGCAGTGCTCTTAACCACTGAGCCATCTCTCCAGCCCATGTCTGCCTGTCTTTTTAAATTTGAGACAGGGTCTCACTGTACAGCGCTGGCTGGCCTGGAACTCACAAAGATCCTCCTACCTCTGTCTCCTGAGCGCTGGGATTAAAAGTGTGCACCACCACACCTGGCCCAAATTTTGTTTTTAGGGGTTATATTTATCAGGCCAGATGTGGGGGAGGATGAGCAGGAAGATGGTGAATGTGTCTCTCCCAAAACAAAACCCAAACCTCTCAAGCAACAAGAAGGAATTAAACCTAACAATGTTTCCCACAGAATTTAAGGTGGAATAATTAAATCTATGTATTCACTCTTTTAAAAGTAATTGGACCATTATAATCACCATTAATAGTATTAAAAATAAAGATAACTATCTTCTCTAGTCATCAAAAAAACTAGAGGACTTGAACGTGTACATCTGTGCGGATCTCCTCTATCTCTGGGTCTGGAGGGTGGCGAGGCCTCTGCTCTGCGTCCCCACCTGCTCTCCCAGCTTACAGGGACTGTGTGGAAAGAACCTTATCCTCACAAAAGCAAGCAGCTGTCCTTCCTAACTGCAAATCGCCGCACCTAATGTCACACTCAGACTGCAGGGCTGGCAGTCTCTAAACTTAGCTGCAACATGGAGTCTTGCCACATCTGCGAGTTCCCCACTCAGCATGTAAAATAACCACATCTGGAGCGAGGGCAAAGTCGGGACCACCTCCCCTCCCAGGAGAGCGGTGGATACACAGGAGACCTCATTCAAGTGACTAGTGTGCAGCCACTGGCTGACACCTCATCTAATAACAAGATGGCGGCAGCAAGAGAACCCAGACAATCCACATGGCCCCTGGGGGCCGGTCCATCAACGCGGCTGGCTCTTGGCTCCCAACAGATTGCAGGGCTCACCATGACAAAGAATACAGATTTCACTGTGGCCCAGAAAGGTAATCAAACAATTGATCAGCAACAACTGCTCCAACAGCAAACCCTGGGAGGATGAAAGGATGGGGCAGCTAGGGCTTCCACACAATGGTGCTGAAGAAACTCTTTGCTACAGAAAATGATGACACATCCAAATACGGACAGATGAGTCTGTACACAGGGCCATCCTGAGGGCCCAGGACAACACAGTGGGCTTATGACCTAGGTCAACTTTCTATGGCCAAGGAGCTAAGAGCAGAAGGACAAACAAGACCCTACCAATAGTTCCAGAGCAGGGGAAGGAGAGCAACTTGGAATCTGAAGAAATAATATCTGAAAACATCCCAGACTTGAAGAAAGACACCAGTCCACACATTCAAAGTTTCCTCCATGTCAAACTGCCAATGATAATGATATCAACAATAAAAGACTTGAAAGATAAAAAAGATACAAGGGGACAAAAAGAAATGTTAACTTGAAATACTGTCTACCCCTTTAAAGTACGTGCATTTGATGTCAGTGTCGACCACAGCTGCTCCGAGCATCCCGTCTCCCCCTCCAGAGGCAGAAATGACCGGTGGGCCCCATGCCCATCAGTCCATCTGGCACTTTCATGGGTTCTGGGGACCCAGATTCAAGTGCTCATGCTTGCATATTCAAGACACACGGTGGACACTGCAGTTCCTGGGGGGTCTGTGACACAATGGCCAGCGTGTAGACAGGCTGCCCAAGCCGACGGCATCTTATGGACATGCTCTAGGCTGTGAGAACTCCACAGCAAGCTCCCCAGCCCGCCCACTGAGGGACAAGGTCCTATGTGTCCCATGCTGCCAGGCTCAGGTGTCGGCCGGAGCAGCAAGCACAGTACTGGAACCTCACAGCCCTCAGAAAGCAAGTGGCCTGGTCTCGCACCTGTCCTGGGGGCTGGCTGTTGGGGTCTCGATGGATATAGGAAGAGAGAATATATGGAACTGGCATGAATATTTGCACATGTGTGGTATGTACATTTGCACGTGTGTGCGCACACGGTTAGGACAAGGTCCATAGTAGGAATGATGCTTTAGGTTGCTCTTCCACTGTCTTCAATGAGGCAGGCTCTTTCAATCAAACTCAGAGCGCACGGATATGGCTAATCCCTAGAGAGCTTGCCCCAGGAACCCTGGAGTTACAGGTGTGCCTCCCCAGCACTCACAAGCATTTGGGGAGCCAAACTCAGGTCCCTGTGCTTGCACATTTAAGCACTGAGCCGTCTCCCAAGACCCTCAATTTAAACAATTTAGAAAAGAAAGCACAGACACAGGAAATGTTTACAAATCATGTGTCTGACGGGAATTTGTTTCTGGGACATAAAGACTTCTCCACACTCAGGAGCAGGAAGACACCAGCTGAGCCCTAAGCAGACTATTCAAGTGATGCTCAACCACAGGGCAAGCGCCTGGCTGGCTATCATCCCCAGCTAGAAAACCCAAATTATCAGCACAGAGAGGCTCCATGACTCGCCTGCCAGGATAGAGAGAATGAAAGGAAATGTCAACAGCTCCAAGTGCAGCAAGGAAGCAACTCTGACTCCCTGACAAGGTGACTAAAAGCACCGCTGACCAATGGGAGGTGGATTGGTGGCTTTGTAAGAGGCGGACTGCACAGCAACCCCACTTGGAGGCATTTCCCACCCCCGCCCCCCCAGGAGCAAAGACAGCACCCTGACTGCTCAGCCTGAATTGCTCACTGTGCTCCCAGCCAGAGGCCTTCAGCTGGGCACATAAGGAACTGTGGAACTGTGGACTCAAGTCAGGGGTCTGATGGCTGCATGGTGAGGGAAGGAAGCCAGCCCCAGGGCAGCCAGCGACTCTGCTTCTGACAGCCATAAGTGTCAGAGCAGACACAACAGACCCATAGCTGCCAGCATCTAGGCCAGGGTGTTTGTGGGGTTGGTGGAGGATGTGCCACAGGAATCCAGGAACCTACACACACCGAGTCCCACAGGGCTCTGCGTCAGAGAGTGGGTGTGAGTGTGTGGCGATTTAAAAAAAATGATAAAATAGCAATAAACATCAAAAGCAGAGATGCAGCTGGATACCTGGGAGGCTGAGGCATAGCACGGGGTCTGAGGTCAGCCTACACTTCAGGGGAAGTTCTGGACCAGCCTGGGACACAGCAAAACCCTGTCTCAGCTCCCCTTTCCAATAAAACCCCAAAGTCCAAATGAAGTTTTATGTAAAGCAGGAGAGCAGTGAACTGAACTGCATCAGGAGGCTGCAATCTGCCGCGGCACAGCCTCGTGTGTGTGTGTGTGCGCGCGCGCGCGCGTGCACACACGCAGGGGGGGGGCCTGGGAGGCTGCTAGTGAGAACCACCAGCAGGGGCTCTGCTCCCCAACATTCTCACAGCCTGGTCCTTCCTGCTCACCTCCCCACACATTGGATGCCTAGGCTAGCAGGGCTACAGCTGCCCGCAGGGCCTCTGTACATACCGTGGCAGGCGAGGAGCGTGCAGTGTGGGCCAGGGAGTGTCTTGTGCTGTCCATGCCCCCATGGATGAGGTAGGCTCCTGCTCCAGACACGATGGGAGTCCCTGCAACATCCATTGTGATGCCCACCATGCCGTGGGAGGGGACTGCCGGTGGGGACGAGGCTGCCACTGTCACCTGAGCACCACCTGGAGTCTCAAAGTAAGACGTTGCACTGCTGGGGGCGTAGAGCTGAGGGTCTGGGTTGTAGGCATAGGCCGCTCGACTGTGGGACAGAAAGTGCCACCATTTTATAACAAATATACGTCAAGAAGACACAGGGCTGGAGGGCTTGCTGCTCCTGCAGAGGACCCAGGTTTGGCCCCAGCACCCATTCCGCAGCTCACAGCCACCTGTGACTCCAGCCCCAGGAGACGTGACACCCCTGCTGGTCTCGACGGGCACTGCACTCATGTGCTCTTTCTCTCTGTCTCTCTGTCTCTCTCACACACACACACACAGAGTATGCACACACACAAAAGAGAGATAAAAGAAAGAAAATTCTAGAAAGTTTCAGAACAGCTTAAAAATTGGAAAATAAGCTTTGTAAATGGCCTAGAGGGAAAGTTCCGGGCTATTGTTCTCCAGGGGACTGTGGCTTTGGTTTGATATTTTTATAGAGTTTTCTAGAAGCGAAGAGCATAAGGCCAGTGGTTCTGAAATCAGATCTCAGGACAGGGAAGGACATGACCCTGGGGACATGATTCCACACGAGCCCCATAGAGAACACTGGAGTCAAGAATCTGTGGTGTTTCGGGCCCCACGGGAGAAACATACATGGCTCCATTGGCATAGACCGCATCCCCGCCCTCCACGTACTGCACCTGCGCCGGGTACACATGCTGCACCTGCAACGACATGTAGGTGCAAGTCACACAGGGCCTCGCCACGGGTGATGCTGCTCAGGTCCATGGACACAGAGCTTAGTGATTTATGCATGTACCTAAGTACTTAATGTAGCTGAGGATGACCTTGAACTCCTGACCCTCCACCTCCTAAGTGCAGTGCTGTGCCTGGTTTAGGCAGCAGCTAAGCAGCCTCTGTCCCATGTGGGTTAGACTAGGGACACTGTGGCTGTCACGGAGGAAAGCTACCTGTTTCAAGTATGGCAGAGGGTGTGTGGTCTCCTGCAGGGGTGGGAGATGGGGAAGATGAGGACTGGGCTGGAAACAGAGGCAAGTCTGGAGAGGGGTTGAAGAGGGACAGAGGCACCTGTGATACCACCCCACTGCCCCCCAACATCCTGCCTCCCCTCCCCCCTCCCCTCCCCTCCCCCCCTCTACTGCCCCACCCCCACAACCTCCTCTCCCCTGTGGTGGGCAGCCCAGCCCAGGGCAGATGCCTTAGAGTAGATGTCCAGTGTGCTGTGGCCCAAACTTCAGCCTCTTCCCCAGCCAGTCTATGGGGAACCATCTCAGCAGGCTTGGTGGTGACTTTCTGGGATCCCAGAGTACAATGCCCACACACAACTTGGGGGCTCTGAGCTCTAAGTGGAATCCCCAGGGAGAGGAAGCCTGGCTGGGGCAGTCCAGACCTGGGGGGATGGGGCCTCTAGGCTTGTGCTTGTGTTGCTGTGCCCTCCTCCTACAGTGCCACTGGCCAGGTCCTGGTGATCCTGTAGACCCCTGGTGCTTGGTGCTTTCTGGGAATCTGTACACTTTCCCCAGTCTTTGACAAGGTCACGGTTATCCACTCCCTGCCTATGGCCAGGCAGCCCCTCAGAAGCAAAGGCCACTTAACCCTGGGACTTTTTGTTTTGTTTTTCCAGATGGGGGTTTCTCTGTGTAGCCCTGGCTGTCCTGGAACTAGCTCTGTAGACCAGGCTGGCCTCAAACGCAGAGATCCTCCTGCCTCTGCCTCCCGAATGTTGGGATTAAAGGTGCGTGCCACTGCCCAGCAAGCCCTGTGCCTTTTACAGAGCTTCTGGTGGCCCGAGGCCAGCCTGGCCTGCTGCGGTGGGCAAGTGCCTCTGAGAACAAAGGAGAAACCACTTTCCTTCACTTACTGCATGGTAAGTGGGTTTTCCTTCTTTTTTTTTTTCTTTTTGAGACAGGGTTTCTCTGTATAGTCATGGCTGTCCAAGAATTCTCTCTCTAGACCAGGCTGGTCTTAAACTCTCAGAGATCCACCTGCCTCTGTCTCCCAAGTACTGGGATTAAATGCGTGCATCACAACCACCCAGTGGTGAATTTTTTTTCTCTTTAACACGGCTCCCAGAGCTTCCTAGACACTAGTAACAACAGGAAATAGCTCACAAGCCAGAGGATGCTCACAACTGCTAGGTGCCAAAGGTCCTTACCTGGGGTGGCACTGGCTGGACTCTGGGGAGTGTGAGTGGCTGCATCGGGGCACCCTTGGGAGTTGAGCCCGTGGCTTGGACCAGCACTCTCTGAAACAGACAATGGGACAGTCAGACTTTCTGGAGATCAGCACTGTGGAAGACCCACTCAGAACCATGGCTTGGCTGTCCCACTCCTACTGGGACCCATGGGAATGCAGGCACAGGTAGGCACACAAGCCACACACGTATGGACATACACAGAAACATCCCTTTGGGAATATGAAGTTCAGGCCCAGGAGCTGGGGTAGGAGGTGGATCTTTCCTGCAGGGAACCCTGTCCTGACCCTGTCCCTCACTGACCAGAGCAGTAGCTTGGCTGTTAGACCAGATGTAGGGGCAGAGGCAGCAGGGGAGGGGGCATACACACACTTTCTAAGTAGTGCAGAGAGAAGGAGGACTTGTTGCTCTCTGGGGTGCAAACAAGGTCCTGTCAGGACTGGCTGGGCCAGTGGGTGAGGGGCAGCCATTATGAGCGACAGTCAGATAACCCCACACGGACACAGGCTACATAGGACCCCAGCACATGAATGCAGGCACACATGGTGTCTGTCCTCACTGCTGGAGGAGGCGGGGCCCTGACACCCACCACAGAACCTGAGGACTGACGTGGGGCTCCAGGACAGAACCCAGAGACAGGAAGTCATTTGGGACAGGGAAGAGAGGCATAGCTGCTGATGGGGGAAAGTGATGGAATATTCTGGAACTAGAGAGAAAGGATGGCTGACTTTTGTGAATACGATAAAAACTAGTCTACTCTCAAGTGGTTCATTTTATATTGTGCCAATTCCACCTCAAGTAAAGCATAGGGTGGGGTGGGGGCTGGAAAGATGGCTCAGCAGTTAAGAGCACTGGCTGCTCTGTCAGGAGTCCTGACACAAGGTGGCTCCCAACCATGTCTAATAGAACTTGATGCCCTCTTCTGGCCCTCAGGCACACAGGCAGACAGGGCACTCACACATAAAACAAATACCTAAATCTTTACAAGGCAGAGGAATTAGGAAGGGCTTGGAGAGGGCTCTGGGTAAGAGCCCTCGCTGTCCAGTGAGGACATGAGTTCAAATCCTAGTACCCACACAAAAAGTCAGTGTGACCTCAGGACACAGGAGGTGGAGACTACAGGGACTGGGACTCGCAGGCTGCCTCCAGCCTAGCTCCTGTGACAGACCGTGTCTCAGGGGAATAAGGTGGAGAGGGAATGAAGCCCCACACTCTCCACCTGGCAGCCACACACTACACACATGTGTGTGCCCGTGTCCAGCACACTCCCTCCTACTGTGGCAGCCACACGCTAAACACACGTGTGCCTGTGTCCAACACACTCCCTCCCACCATGGCAGTCACACGCTACACACGCGTGTGTGTGCCCATGTCCAGAACACTCCCTCCCACCATGGCAAGCACCTGTAATTCAGCACCCAAGAAACGGAGGCAGGAGAATTAGCTGCGAATTTGAAGCAAGTCCGCACTAAAGAGTGGGAACTCACTTAAAGCCCCACAAAGTATGGTGGCCACACTTGTCTAACACGAAGAATGCTCTGGCCACCATTTGCAACACCATACAAATGGGGCTCAGGCACCGTCAGGCCCTGTCTCAAAACCCAGAAACCACAAATAATAGGGATAGGGTGGTGTGATGGTGACCCTGTGACCCCAGTATTCAGGGTCAGAGAAGGAGTGAGGCTGAGGCAAGAGGATTGTTGACAGTCCCAGGTCAGCCCTGGCTACATAGTGAGATCTCATCTCAACAAAGTAACAACAGAACAGAACAGAACCCCAGAGTTTGTACCCACAGTTGGGCAGTTAGAGCCTGGCAGGGAATGGCCATTGACTCAGAACCTGGGTGAGACAGGCGGCTCACATCTAGGGCGAGCTTTCCTCCGCGCCAGGAACCAGGGACCTGAGCTGCGGGGAGTGGTCATGGCCTGGGGCAGCTTTGAGAGCAAGCTGAGTGACAGCCCCTGAGAGCACTAAGGGCCACATGCACAGGAGCCTCCACCTCTGCTGCCCTCAGAAGAGAAAGCTGCAGGGCACAGTGCTGGTGGAGACCCACAATTCCAGGCCCTAGGAACTGTGGAGGCAGGGCTGGGTTACAGATTGAAATTCTGTCTGAAAAGCCCAAGACCTGAGGACTGGGGAGGTGAGGGGAGAGAAGGGGAGGGGACTGGGCAGGGGAGGGACTGGAGAGGGGAGGGGACTGGGGAGGTGTGGGAACTGGGGAGAGGAGGGGACTAGGGAAGTGAAGAGGTGGGGGTTGGGGAGGAGATGATGGGTTGAAAAACACTCAAGACCTTGGGCTCTATGTCTATGTGGGAGGGGGCAGGAGAGGGAGGAGAAGGAGGTGATGAAGGAGGAGATGGGAAGGAAGGGACAGAGCCGGGCGGTGGTGGCGCCAGCACTTGGGAGGCAGAGGCAGGTGGATCTCTGTGAGTTCGAGACCAGCCTGGTCTACAAGAGCTAGTTCCAGGACAGGCTCCAAAACCACAGAAAAACCCTGTCTCGAAAAATAAAAAAAAAAAAAAGTTAATTAATTAACGGAAGGAAGGGATGGGGAGGAGATAGGGAAAAGAGGGGGAGGGGATGGGGGAGGAAGAGATGGGGAGGGGATGGGGAGGAGTTGGAGGAGAAGAAAGTGAAGGAGGAGGAGGAAGATGGAAAGAAGGAGGGAAGGTGCCATCCCCAAGAGTCTGTTCACAGCTGTGTTTTCAGGTTTTTTCCTAAAGCACACAAGCTCCAGTGCAGGAGAAACAGTTGATGGCTGGGGTCGGCCTCTTCTGATCTGTGTCCTGGTTCCTTTGGTGGCACCTTCCAAACCGCATGGGGGAGCGTGGAGGTGCTGGGGCAGGCACAGTCACCTGTGGGGAGGCTGGCACCGGCTGGGCTGTAGGCCGTAGAGCCACGGATGCTGGTGAGTCTGCTCCACCCTCGGAGTTCTGCATGCTCGGACCTAGAGTGGAGGAGAATCATGGTGAGGAGGCAGCCACACCCCTGGGGTTCGCCAGGAACTGACCTCTGCAGTTGGCTTCTAAACCAGAGTTGAAGCTGAAGGACCCTGGCCACTGAGACTGGGAGACGCTCCATGGATAGTGCACCTACCCCAAAACAGTGAGGACCTGAGTTCAAATCTCAGAACCCGTGTATTAAACAGGCCTGGACTTTGCAGTTGCAGCCCAGCCCTGGATGAATAGGCGATCTGGAGTCCAGGTTTAGAGAGACGCTGTCTCAAAGACAGCAGAAGTTGGCTCCCGGGCCACACAAATGTACAACTATCTAATACACTTACATTCATTTGCGTGTGCATGCACATGCGTGTGTTGCGCATGGGGGGGATGTGCCTGTGAGTGTGGGGGTAGGGCACCTGCAGGAGCCAGTTCTCCCCTTCCAGGGTTGATCCCAGGCCCAGGGCCAGCGCCTTTCTGGCTGGCCATCCTGCCCACAGCCTTCCTTGTTCCTGAGGCTCCTGGTCAGTTCCGAACTCTACCGCAGAGTCTCCGCCAGGCCGCATCCACTGTCCCTGTACCGAGTTCTGCAGTGTCGGCACTTGCACTTTGCCTGCCTAAAGTTGATTATTTAATTTTTATCTTAAAAAAAAATCTTATTTATGCTGGGCAGTGACGGAACATGCCTTTAATCCCAGCACTCGGGAGACAGAGGCAGGCGGATCTCTGTGAGTTCGAGGCCAGCCTGGCCTACAAGAGCTAGTTCCAGGACAGGTTCCAAAGCTACAGAGAAACCCTGTCTCAAAAAATAAAAACAACAAAAAAAATCTTAATTATTTCACGTGTGCAGGTGTTTGCGTGCATGTGTGCACGCACCAAGCTGGGTGTGAACGGAACCAGATCCTCTTGAAGAGCAGTCGGCGCTTGTAACCGCTGAGCCGTCTCTCAGTCCCTAATCCTAATGCTTTTTTTTTTTTTAATGTTTAAAGACATAACAGATTAAAAGAGTGTGCCCCCACGATAAACCCGCTGGGTTCCACGCCTGCCTGCGCTGCCCCGAGGCGAACACTAGATGGCGCCAGAGCCGCGCAGAGCAGGGGCACAGCCATGGAGGACCGAGGAGGTGGAGACAGAAGCGTGAGGCGGTCAAGATAAGGGGTCTGAAGCTAGCCTGGGCTGCATCAGACCCTGGGCTAGAAAAGCGGAACAAAACATTTTGTAAGAAAAATCTCTTGTATATACATCCGCAGGAGTAAGAAGCTTTAAGGAGTGCTGAATGAATAAGTCGGTGAAGCGTTCCCCTGAAGGCAGGGGGACCCGAGTTCCTTGCATTCCAGAACCAAGGAGAAAACACGTGCTTAGCTTCCCAGCGACTGGGGCGGAGGTGTGTGTGTGTGGGGGGGGGGGAGGAGAAGCGGGGGAGGGCTGGAGTTCATAGCCAGCCTGGGCTACTGAGTCAAACAAATAAAACTTGTCACCAAAGTCTCACAACAATGAAATGACTGTGAGTTCGAGACCAGCCTGGTCTACAAGATCTAATTCCAGGACAGGCTTCAAAACCACAGAGAAACCCTGTCTCGAAAAAAACAAAAAAACAAAAAAAAAAAAAAAAAAGAATGAAATGACTAGGGAGGCAGAAGCAAGCCGATCTGGTCTACAAGAGCTCCAAAGCTACAGAAAAACCCTGTCTCGGAAAACAAAAACAAAATAACAAAAAAAGAAGGAAATGACTAACACCTGGCTACTTCCATGTCTGAGTAACAAACACCTCAGCGCCTCTCCAGACAGGCACCTCAGCCGCTCTCCAGACAGGCCTACTGAAATTCCCTCTTCCCCCCAGCTCCTTTGCCGTGTTCATCTGAGAGACTTGGAGACAGTGTGTGAGCATGGGCCCACCCAGGCAGGTGTCTTACTCACCCTGGCCAAGAACAAAAACTCCAGAGTTCTCAGAAAATAGATGAGAACTGTGGACTGAGAACTTTAGTTCTGAGCCAGGGTCTCCTGTAGCCTACGTCGGCTTCAAAACCCTATGTAGGCCAGGCATGGTGGGCACACCTCTAATCCCAGTACTCAGGAGGCAGAGGCAGGTGGAGCTCTGAGCTCGGAGCCAGCCTGGGCTACAGAGTGAGTTCCAGGACAGCCAGGACTACACAGAGAAACGCTGTCTTGGAAAAACCAAGTCCCTATGTAGCTGAGGTTGACCAAGCCCTAATCCTTCCTGTCTCTACCTCCTGAGTGCTGGAATGGCAGGCGCGAGCCACAGCACCTGCTTTCTGTGAAGCTGGGACTTCACACCTTGCATGCTCCACCCGCTGGGCACCGCAAGTCTAACAGTGGACCATGCCTCTGGTCCCAGCACGAGGAAGGGTCTCTGAGTTCCAGGCCAGCAGGGCTTTTCCTGAGTCCCTGTCTCAGAAACAAACACTACAAGGGGAGAGGGTGGTGAATGGCCGCCAGCCCCGAGGGACAGACCAGGTCTGGTTCCATCCCTGACTCAGGGTGGGAGCCCTCTGTCACTGGGTCCTCTCCTGGCCCAGGACGAGTGATGCTGGAGACGGCAGGCGAGGAGTGTGTGATTCGAGTGTGTATGTTCAAGCTCAGCATGTAATAGGGAAGGACATGGATGCATACCACAGGTGACAGGCTACACAGGAGGTGTGTTAGCATGACTGTGCCTCTGTGTGTTTCTGTATGCGTGTACGCACGCAATGCACACCTGCATGTGAATGCAGAAGTGTCTGTCCATGCATGTGTGCATGTGTGCGTGCATGTCTGTGAGGGTCTGAGGGACTTAGCGCCAGTGTGAGGGCACGCATGGGAGTCTTCCGCACAGGTACTCAGCTTCTCTGCTTTTCTTGACCCTGGTTTCTCTCCGGATGGGCTGTGAGCACCCTGCCATCCTGCCTCTCTGAGTCTCGATCATGGTTCCTGGGTGGCCCAGCTCTGTCACGCACTGGTCAGTGGTCCAAGAGGAGTCTGGAGTGCCCCAAGCCAGTCCCGAGTCCACCCCTGCATTTCTCCTTGACCTTGACAGAGTGCCAAGTGCAGCGACTGCAGTGCAGGTCACAGTGGCCATAGCCGCCTCCGGTCTCCAGGACTGCAGGGGAAGCGGCTCTCTCACCAGCCGGTTGCAGTGAGCTGGCTGGGGCTGGACTGGGGCCAGGTGGATCTGCTGGGGAAGCGCCCTTTGTTTACAGGAAAAACTCTCCAGTTGCCTAGCAACCAATGGGCAGGCAAGGAAGGGTGGGAGGCTGCAAGCCATTTCTGGGCAGGGTTCCTGGCTGCCCTGACTCACTGTGACCTTAAGCAATCTCTTCCCTCTTCTGTCCCCACCACTCCGTTCACTGACTGGGAAGCTGTGACCTCACCACACCTCACCTGGAATCACCAGGATGGAGTCTGGCTGGTTAAGTTCTGCTTGGGGGACCCAGGCCTCAGTTGATTGGCACCTGGAGAGATGGCACTTGAGGTCCACTCACTAAGAATGCAGCCGGTATCCCCCACTCTGAGCAAGAGGGGACAGACCCAGCCAGGTGGGCCCAGGCTCCAATTCCCCATCAGGCCTTCCTCCATGCTCCTGACGTAAGGTCTCAGGAGCTGGTGGCCCAGATGTGAGGCAGGACAGTGGCGGCCTGTTGGGGAGAACTGCCCCCTCAGCCCTCAGCACAGGTGACATGCTGGATTTGAGGAGGTAGCCTTGGTGGTCCCTTCTTGTCAGAGAGTATGTCTTCTTCCGCTCTGTGGACCTAGGCTTTTCTCTTTCCGGGGCTCTGTCCCCCACACCTCAACTGACTCCAGCAGACATCCAGGGCTGAGAGTGCTGAGTGGTGTTCACACCAGGATCACATGGGTGAGAGTCACACATGTCCCTCAGGTGAGACCTCCAGAGACTCAGCCTTTCCTAGTCATTACCTGCCATAGCCAGAGGCCAAACCCACATGGAGACCCACACTCTGAGGGAGGGAGACAGATCTGAGAGCTGGGGTACCCTAGCCAATGTCTGTCTCAGGCACCCCATCATCTTTCCTTCAGTTGAGCTTTTGGGGTGCCTGACTCCACTCCTAGTTTTGTTTCTTAGATTTTTGGAGCCTGGGTCTCCAGGAGCCCTGCTGAGGCTGACCTTGAACTCCTGACCCTCCAGCATCCACTACTCCAGGGCTGCAAGGGCAGATGTGTGACATCCATCTCCACACCTGGCTTAACACTGGGGGCTGAACTGCCCGCCGAGCCACAGCTGTTTTGTCTTTGGCACCAGCAGGGTTTCCAGCTGGAAGTGACAACTATTCCTCCACTCTGAACCTGGAGAGACCGTTCTTCTTTCCAGCCCACGAGAGGGCTCAGTGGCTCAAGGCACTTGCCACCAAGCCTGACAACCCAAGTTCAATCCCAGGGCCCCCTGAAGCTGCGATCTGTCTTTTGACATGTATGTGTGACACTCCCCAACACACACATAATATATAAATATAACAAACAAACCAGGCAATATTGGCGCATGCCTATAATCCCAGCGCTTGGGAGGTAAAGCCAGGTGGATCTCTGTGAGTTCAAAGCCAGCCTGATCTACAGAGCAAGTTCCAGAATAGGCTCCAAAGCTACAAAGAACCCTTGTCTCAAAAAACCAAAAAACAAAAACAAAAAAAGTGAGTTCCGGATAGGCAGGGCTACACAGAGAAACACTGTCTCAAAGAAAAACAAATGTTTGTGTGTGCGCGTGTATGTGTGTGCACGTGTGCATGTGTGTGTTTGTGTGTATATGTGTGCATGTGCATGTTTGTGTGCATGTGTGTGTGTGCGTGTGCGTCTGCCATGAGGGAGAAGCCATGCCTGCAGAGGTGAGTGACGGGTTTCAACACTGTGGGAAGTTGGAGTGCTGCAAGTCCTAATTACAGTTTTTCTTGTGCCAGACTTAGCTCCTGAGAGGCTATTTTTAGCCTTTCTGTATCAGACTTAGCATCCAGACTAGAAAACCTTTGGTCTGTATCAACTTAACAGAACCCCGATTCCCACCAACCCACAGGCTGAGTCGCTAAGAACATCGAGACCCACAGCTGTGGCCGCCACTCAGGCCTCCGCCAGTGTGCGTGGGGACCCTCAGCTGGGATCCCCTTTGTTCCGTCACCACAAAGCTTCCTGGAATGGCTTCCACATTTGAACATGGAACGCCAGGTAACCTGGTCCTTGGTCACTCACATTTGGTTTCAGAATAAACTCCCCTGTCTGAGTAGAGAGCCATGTTTTTGTGTCAACATGGGAAATGTAAACTCACCCCTGGGTCAGGGTGCCCCAAGGCCACCATGCTGGTGATGGGGTTGGGGCTGGGCTGGAGGACACCAGAGTTTTGCCCTGAGGGAGTGGGTAGCAGAAATGTCGCATGAACAAGCTCGAACACAGGCTCTCCACCTAACGTGGTTGAGCACTCCAGAACATGGCTGTTTCCACCTGCAACACCTGAGCTGGACCCTGGGCTGGGAAGCTGAACAGGGCACTGAGCCGAGGTGACTTCTGACCTTGCCCAATGGCTGGGCAACTACCTGCC
The DNA here is from genome assembly GCF_014885135.2 of Alexandromys fortis. NCBI lineage: Eukaryota > Metazoa > Chordata > Mammalia > Rodentia > Cricetidae > Alexandromys > Alexandromys fortis. The sequence continues at coordinate 1,153,683 of NW_026068121.1, forward strand.
AGACCTCTGCCCACAGAGCTACCATCTGAGGGGGACACCTCTCCCAGCCCGCTGCTTCCCCAAGCCCTGGTGCTGGAGTTCCTGCATCTCTGGGCTGGCACCCGATCCTGTCCCCTTATTCCCACCTCCATCACTGTGGCAGCCACTTTAGGCAGGCCTGGCCTCTTTAGACCTGGGATGGCCATGCCCCTTCCCCTCCATGCCTGCCAGCTCCCTTGCTCTGTGGAGACTCAGGAGATGGAGAGCCTGGCGGGATGGTGGAGGATAGGCCAGTGCCCACGACTGCACCCAGCTAGTTAGAAGAACGTCTTCTCAGAGCAGCAAGGAATTTCAAAAAGATTTCTTCTCTATTCTGTGGCTTTTTGGAGAGTTTGCTTCAAGGCCGCCTCCAGAGTGTGCAAAAAATCCACAATGTGGCAAGGGCTAGACTTTTCTATCTGAGGAGTAAATAAGGAAAGCATGCTTTCTGATGGTAACCTTCTCTTTTACTTCATCTTGAATAATCTCTCTTGACAGTCTCTTTACAGCGACATCTCCTCACATACATGCATCTCTCTCCTGCATAGCCATGCACTTCTACACACAGTTCCATCTCCACACGCATCTCTCTTCCATACAGCAGCATCTCCTGAATCTACCCACTCAGCTAATCTACTTCTCTCTGCACCTTCAGTGCACGTGCGCACACACACATGCACACTCACACACATGTGCATGCACTTACACACACGCACACATGCACACTCACACATGTGTGCACACACATGCACACTCACACACACACGCGCGCACACATGCACACACGCATAGCTCTCACATCTCCCACCTTCCTACGTCTCTCACACTACTCTCCCCATCACACACCTCCCCTCACAGCAAAGCCTCTGGACAAATATGGATCACATCTGCAGGGTCACACAGAGTCACTTCTAAAGTAACAATAGGAAATAGTCAGACTGATCACACAGTCTCTCTTAGGCCAGAGAGTAAAGTGAGCATGTAGCTCTGAGTGCTCAGGGCTCCCCGACAGGAAGTGACATCGAGATTCAGGACTTAAACAATAAACAGGTAGTTGGCTGAACCTTGAGGTTGGGGAGTATGTGCAGAAAGTCCATTGCTAAGAAAGTTATGTCTACTAAAGTTGCTTCATGCCTGACCTTGAACCAGCAATAAAAACCTGGGAAATTGACCTCATATAATCATCTCCAGGGGCAACCAATTTGCTTTGAATTTGTTCTGAAGTCTGAAATTAGCTGTCTTAGTGATGGAGAAGACTATTACTTTCCTATGTCAGTCTGAGTCATGAACGATATCCTAGTGTTGTTTCTGTCCATCAGAATTACACAGTTAAGCAGAGGTCATCTTCCTGACCACCCACAGCTACATGTGTGCCCAGCAGATGGAGATAAACACACAGGCAGCGGGGAACCTACGGCTGTTTTTAGTGGCATGTGAGAAAAGTTACAAATAGTCACTTACACTCAGTGACCGCACGGCTTTCCCAATGGGGCTCTGTCAGACAGTTACTCAGCTGGCAAATACTAGCTGTCACCTGCAGTATACTCTCAGTGGCCTTTGGCAAACAGCCCTTCCAAGTGACAGACACAGCAGTCCTACATGCCAGGTATGGTGGTGTACACCTGTTGTCCCAGCACTGGGGAGGCTGAGGCAGGAGGATTGCCATTTAAAGCCAGCATGAGCTACGTAGTGAGAAACCATTTCAAAAAAAACCACAAATGACAAGGCTGGGAGCCCTGGGCCAGCTGGAGAGGGGACAGAGGACGGAGGGCAATGAGGACATGAAATATTGTGTCATAAGGGATCTGCCCCAAGCCTGGGTGGGAGAGCTTTATAGGACCCTATGGGGGTCAGAGGTCAAGAGCCAGCGTGACAGTAGGGGTGGGGTGGGGGCAGACAGTGGTCATGGTGAGCGGGATGGGGCCGGGGCAAAGCCTGCTAGGTAGAAATGACAACCTGCTGCCACTGCGTACACCTGAGGGGCAGATGAAAAACTTGAGGGCTGGTGGAGCTGACTCTGGCTCCTGCTTCCACCCTGTCCTGAAGGAAAACAGTGACCTTAGCTGCTCCCTTTGGAAGTTTCTAGAGCTACCTGTGGAGATATACCTGTACACCTCCTAACACACAGGAGATGAGACAAGAAGGAACTATAGTCAGGGCTACTCTGGGCTACATAGAGATGTCCAGGTCAACCCTGGGAAGAACAAAAGCTATTTGAAATGTGGTAGCTCCTATCTGTCATCTCCATACCCAAAAGGCTGAGACAGGAGGATTCCTGCAAGGATTGTGAGTTCAAGGCCAGCTTGAGCTACATAATAAGTTTGAGGCCAGCCTGGATTGCAGATGAGACCCTAGCTAAAAAACACTGGCTACTTTTGCAGAGACTCAGTTCTCAGCATCCACAATGTGACTCATAACCACCTGTAACACTGGCTCCAGGGAATCCAGTGCCTTCTGACCTCCGTGGACATCAGGCACATGCAGGGAACAGTCATGCGTGCAGGCAAACACACACACATAAACAAAAAGGGACGCTCCGGAAGTCAGCTCATGTTACAAACACTGAGTTAACCGAAGGAATGCTTACAGAGTCCAGCTGGCCAGGACGCCCCGTCTTCATACCCATGAGAGATTTTCTCAGAGCAACATTGGCTTGTGGCTGGGTCCCACAGCTTCGTGAGGTGTGGAACGGCATGATGGGTGCCTGCAGCTCCCCTCCACTCCCACCATGACCCTCATGGATCCCTGGGGACAGAAACGCCAGGCTGACAGCCATAGACCAGGCATGTTTGTTCACTTCTCACTGTCTTCCTGTGTTCCTATCTGTCACACTGTCCCCCTCGAAGGCAATGACAGGGCCCTGTGGAGTCTGGGCCCTGAGCTCAGCTTGTTCATCCATGAGCCCTGAAGCCTGGTCTTGCCGAGGGGCAGCCTGCCCAGGGCCCACTGCTTGCTACTCCCTGGAGCACCACCCTCCTGCTCGCCTGACTCCTGTTCCTCACGCTTCTGCCCTGGTCCCATTGTCCCTTATGGCAGCTGGGACAGTCAAGGAGAAGGTGGAGCAGGAGTCACTGTCCCCCGCCACCACCGTCCCTCCTGTATGGTGGTGACCACAGGTTACACCGTCTTCCGGGGTCTAAGACTGGCAATGGTGGGGAGGGTCATGTCTATCCGGTGACAAGGTCTTGGCTGACCCAATTGGTACTTCCAGCCCACTAGGGACCTCTCTGACCATGCGGCTGTGCCAATGATGGGGCTGGCTCTCTGGATTCCCTCTCTCCACACTTGCATTGAAGTAGAGCAGCCAATGAGTTCTGTGCAGGGATTCCCACCTGGAAGCACTCTGAAGGAAAGCCCTAGGAGATCACATAGGACTCCACACGAGACATGCGGACTCCATCACTAGACACGCGGGCCCCACCACTAGACCCGTGGGCCCCACCACTAGACACGCAGGCTCCACCACTAGACACGCAGGCTCTACCACTAGACACGCGGACTCCACCACTAGACACGTGGACTCCATAACTAGACACAGGGAGGCCCACCACTAGACACGTGGACTCCACCACTAGACACGTGGACTCCACTACTAAACGCGTGGGGACACTTTGAAACCCAGGGTCTATGCAAGTGGCAAAGCTGGACTCACAAGGAACAAGAATTTCCACAGGGAATAGAAAAACAAAAATCAGACACAGTGGGATGGCTCGATACTTTCCCCAAACCTGACAACCTGAGTTCAGTCCCTGGGACCTGCATGATGGAAGGAGGGAACCAACTTTCAAAAGTGGCCCTCTGGCCCCTACAGGTGAACTGTGGAATGCCCAGGTACACACACGCACACACACTTACCATAAATAGAAAATGTAAAAAAAAATCAATAATAACAATAAGAATAATGATGTTTTTTTGGTTATTCCTCTTCAAGGCCAACTCTCACACAGCCCAAAATGCAAAAAAATCAATAATAACAATAATAATGATGATGTTTTGTTTGTCTGCTCCTCCTTAAGACTGAGGCTCACACAGCCCAGGCTGGCCCCAAACTCATGATGTAGGGGAGGCTGGGTGTGACCCCAGGTGTCCCGCCTCCACTCCACCTCCCAAGTGCTGGGGTGACTAGGGCACACTACCAAGCCCAGCCCACTAGACCTTAACCATGGTATATGACACAGAGGTGCTGGTTTGCCCTTTAGTTTTTCATGCAACAAGCTGGCTTGGGTTTTTAATAGGACACGGCCACGTTCAACGGTAAGAACAACCCTGAAAGCTGAGAAACTCCTGCAAGGCTGCTTTTAAATGTCCCAAGACAGGACCTGAGCCACTTGCATAAAGGTTGGGGACAGCCCCCACTTAGCCATCCAATGGTGTCTTTTGAAGGGGTGACAGGCCCTGGGGATACTGTGGAAGCAGCTGAGACGCAGGTAAATGCCCCACACCCTGCCCTGCTCTGCAGTATCGATTTATAGCCCCCCCCCTCGGGGGCAGAGCGGCTGGAGGAGGGCGGCAGCTGTGTCACCAGCCCAAGCTCTGGGACAGCGAGTGTTTACCTCAGCAACGGGGCCGGGTAAATAGTCCCCATCTCCAGCTAGAGCGATTGGGAGGGTCGGATCCTGATCCAGCCAGGGCTGGAAAGTGGCCTGCAAGGGGCACCTGTCAGCGAGACTGTCCCCAGCATTTCAGCATGCCGTGTGGGGTCACTCTGGGTTTGGATTCCAACACCAGCTGGTCCTGAGTGGGACCTGCCTTGTCTGCCATCGGGGTGGCCCTGATGGAGGCTCTAGAAACACCAGGAATTAGATATTCTTTAAAATTCCACCAAAAACTTAACTTCAAAGTCAGCAGGGCAGGGCAAAAACTCGAGTGTGCACAGGGACATCAGCACAGACCCCGGCAGACACCAGCTACCTGCCACCCCCGAACCCCCACATCATCTAATCAGAGAAAAACACATGCAGATGCTGGATGGGAACCGGGCAGGCGTGCCCAGCCCTCATTGTTTGCTGAGTAACAACAGTTGCCAGGGGCAACGCAGTCCACTCCCGTTTCCAAGCGCCCGTTGCTCAGCAACCAAGAGAATACTTCCCAAACCAAACAATGTCATCCCCAGGGCAACTTCTCTATCTCATGTTAACCAGATCTAAAATAAAAAAAAAAAAATAAATAAAAAGAAAGCCCTTCCAAATATGTAATCTATTATTTTCAGAGGCCTGAACAGCAAGACAAATAATTTCTTCTCTATAGTAACCAGGGAAGGCCGAGAGCTCACCAGATCTGTTCTGAGGCCAGAAACCCAGGAACCCAACCAAGGCAGCTCCCAAGGATCCCGGGAATGACGGGCTGCCACCCTGCCTAGCCCTGGGCCGGGGAGGAAGCAAATCACACACAACTGTTCTCTAGGCAAAGAACCAGGGCTTCTATCTGAGAAAAGCGTGAGACCAGAGCAGTTGTCTAACATGAAGGACTCCATGGGAGCCCAAAAGTGTGGGAAGAGTCACTCAGCACCCATGGCTCAGGGTGGCCTTGCCCCAGGGGACTCCACGAGGGTGGGGACTGTCACTCCACCTTCCACCCTCCCAGAGAGAGGAACTGGGTGACCTCAGAGCTCCCACTGGACAGGAGGCTCGAGGGCATGGTCTTGAAGGTCCTCGTGAGGGACAGCCCTGACCCATGCTCCACGCCCAGTGAGCTTGTCTTCAGGGACAGGGCCAAGGCTTTAAAGCAATCTCCTGTTTGTTCCCTGTTAATTACATTTACTTACATGCATGCATCCAATTTGCATGTGGAACTCAGAGAACTTGTTGGAGTCTGTTCTCTCCTTCCACTAAGGGGATCCTGGGGATCAAATTCTGGTCTTTTAGTGTCTTTACCCATGAGTCATCTCTGCATCCCTGAAAGCATTCCAGTCAGACAGAGGCAGGGACCCCGCCCCCGGCCGAGGCTTACTCAGGCACCCCCCAGTAGACATGGGCCAATTGAGCGTCCCTATGGCTCCCAGCGCAGAGAAGTATCTTTAAGTTTCCACCTGGGAGATGAATATACATGAAAGAATGGCTGTCCCTTCAAAGATCTGGGCTGAAGCACTGCTCAATGAATGTGGGGTGGTCACAGGCTGGGGGTCACTGCTGCTCTGCACTGGGAAGGAGGCATTGGAAATGCAGTGGTGAGGCCCCTCAACTTCTGACCCAAAGGAGGAACAAAGTTGTACTTAGGCATCCACCAAAACCAGGACTGGGGCAGCAGCAAGGTGGCTCAGAGGGTAGGGGTGTTTGCTGCCAAGCCTGAGAAACTGAGTTTGACCAGAAGAAGCACATGGCAGGAGAAGAGAACCAGCTCCTGAGAGTTGTCTTCTGACCTCCACACAGAACCATGACACACATGTACATGCACACATGAATAATTACAATAAATACAATCTGAATGTCTGCATGACCCAGGCTTTGCCTTGAGATCAGAACACACAGACAGACAGATGCACACACACGTGCCTCTGTGAAGCAGCTCCTCTGTGTGCAGTGTGGTGCCAAAGGGGTGCAGACACTGAGACAGGTGACAAAAGCCACAGTGCTAGGTGGCAGAGGGGAAGGGAGCTGGTGTAGGGCATAGTGGGCTTGTTGGGGTTCAGCGCCCAAAGGGTGGCCTGCTGCCTTCCTGAGCAGTAGGAACAGACACGAGAGCTGAGATGGAGCTGAGGGAGGGGTAGCCCTGGTGGAGGGTTGTGGCTACTAAGCAGAGCAGATTGGACCAGAATGTCAACACAGGCCAACTCAGGGAAGAAATCAAAGTGAGCAGGTGTGACTGGCACCGTAAGCAGCCCGAGGCTGACAGCTTAATGGAAGGAGACAGAGGAGGACGGGGCCCGGAGCAGGACAGGAGGAGGGCGGGGCCCGGAGCAGGACAGGAGGAGGACGGGACCTGGAGCAGGACAGGAGGAGGACAGGGCCCGGAGCAGGGACAATGATGGTCGTGAAGGAGGAGGCAGACCACCCATGGGGCAGGAGTGGCACAGGGGTTTACAGGGGCAGTCACCTGCCCTCTGATTTGCTGTAAGGTCAGTTCTACAGGCCTTAAAGTTTACCAACTCACACCTGGTAAACCTGGCCAAAGACCCATGGCTGGGGGCCTACAGGCCTCATGGGCAAGCCTATTTCTATCATCTTGCTACTACATGGATGTAGTATCAACCTGCACCATAACAAGCAGCCTTCTGCAGACACGAGCCCAGAGATGAGGACAGTTCTCAGACCTCATCGGAGAAGTGTCTTCATGTAGCGGACAGTGGGCATCACAGAAAAGCACAACCAGCCAAAGCACAGAGAGCAAGAGACCAAGGGGTGCTCAGCTCGGGATGGGACATCTACGCCACACCCCTCCCCTCTAGGGACCACCACAGAAGACAGCAAGAGCCAGGGGTCCGGCAGGACCAGAGCAAACTGGTGTGTTTTGGACAGGACGGGACCCACAGCAGCTGTGGTTGCTGCACTGAATCAGGCCAGTCAACCTCGAAGCACAGTGCGGGAGAGGGGCTCAAGACCACATTCCTGACTGAAGAACTATGGACAGTTGATGGCAGGGAGCAAGAGACAGCTTTCTTAAGGGATGTGGCTACCAGTAGGCTAGCATGTCCCGCGGTCAGCCCCACACCCAGTAGGCCAGCATGTCCCACAGTCGGCCCCACACCAGGAATGCGTGAGGAGCACACAAGAAGACAGTGAGGTTAGTGTGGGGGGGTGAATCTGTGAGGAGTTGGAGTGAATGTGATCACGACAAACACTTTATTTTAAAAGGAACATGTAGATCTGAAAACAGACATCTCTCCTGCTCCACCTTCCCCAGGACAAGCAGGATACAAGTGTGACCCTCGTGCTGCCCAGGGCAGGCTCAGGTCTGCTTTGTTCCGTTTTTGGTGACTCCATTTCTAGCTCTGTATTAAGTCAGCTCCCAAAGAGGAGCTCAGGATAATTTGGGAAAAATGGGATAGAATGTTCTAAGCCTCTGGAAAGTCAGAGAAAGACATGGGGACTCTTTGAAATATAACTGGAAAATGCTGTTTGTTTCCATGTTGAGACAGTGTCGCACATAGCACAGGTTGGCCTCAAACTCTCCATATAGCCCGGGATGACCCTGAACCAACAACCCCCTGCCTCCCAAGTGTCCAGATGACAGGTGTGTACATGCACATTAAACTTCCTCCACTGACCATGTTCAGTTCACATTTAAAACTTTACACAGCCAGGCAGGAGTTTGAGGCCAGCCTGGTCTACAGAGTGAGTTCCAGGACAGCCAGAGTTGTGAAGAGAGACCCTGTCTCTAACAACAACAACACAGTGCTGGGGATGCAGCTTAGGGCTCACTGGGGCTTCACACTCACTGGGGCTGAAGGCTTCTCACCTGGCTGCTGGCTGCCCATCCTCCTGCCACCACCTAATGGCCTGTGTGGGTTTTGTCCAGACACATGGGTTGCCATGGATAACAATTCAGCACTGTAGCATCTCCAACAGCACTGGCCAGGGAGCTGGCATTGGGCTCTGTTGCTGCAGTCACGCCAACTGCCCATGTCAAGGTCAGCAGTGAAGGGAGTGAGCATGGCAAGACAGTGGGTCACACAGACACCCGAGACTGTTGTTGAAGTCGACATGGGGACAGATGCACAAGGGACACAAGGAGCAGTCTGTCATCTTTCCCTGCCTCTACCCCGTGCCTTGCTCACCAGGAGGCAGAACATCAGCACCTGCCACTCACGCACATGTGTCATTGCAAAACCTTCTTATGTCCCCGCGTGTCCAGAGTCCTAAGACCTCCCACAGCACATCACACTCGGCAGGTATTTGCCATGTGCTGCTCCAAGTTTACAGAAACCTGATAGGAATAGAGCAGACCATCCTGAACTTGTGATATTCCAGGGAGGAGGCAGGTGACACCAAGGTCATGGAAAGTCAGGTGACAAACATGCTCTGCAAAGAAAAAAAAAAGATGGCAGACAGAAGGAGATGGAGGAGGAGA
>NW_026068121.1:1163003-1179663 GCF_014885135.2 Alexandromys fortis
GGAGGGGGAGGAGGAGATGGAGGAGGAGGAGAAGATGGAGGAGGAGATGGAGGAGGAGGAGATGGAGGAGATGGAGGAGGAGGAGATGGAGGAGGAGGAGGAGATAGAGGAGGGGGAGGAGGAGATGGAGGAGGAGATGGGGGAGACCGAGGAGATGGAGGAGGGGATGAAGGAGGAGATGGAAGAGGAGGTGGAGGAGGAGATGGAGGATAAGATAGAAGGACATACATGGGTCCCCATGAAAGCTCCCCCGCCCCTGCCATGGGTGTGGTGAGAAGCCACTGGAAGGTGTCTCAGGACACTGTGGTACACATTTAGAAGTATCAGCAGCTGCCATGCGGAGAACACTGGCTGGTCTAGAGCCCACAGGACCTTGGCAGTGCCACACTTTGGTTCCAGGAACTCCAAGGCCCCAGGCAGGGGGAGAAAGCAGGGCAGGCTACCCTGACACCAGACATTAGAGGGATGGAGAGACAGATGAGGCAGGACCAGGCACCCATGCAGCAGCAAGAGCCTAGAGTGTTGTCAGCTGACACCCAAGGGTAGCTGCCCAAGGGGTAGACACTGAGTCTGGAACTTGGGTGGAAGCCAAGTTAGAGGCTGAACTTAAGGAAGAGGCCAGGTTTGCTGGAGCCATGGGGTCCCCAGAATAAGGCAGAGGACCCAGAAGAGAGTGTTTCTCCCAGCCAATGGTGCTGCGGCTAGAAACTGACAAGAGGAAGTGGAAGATGGGAGGGAATAAGGAGAACTATGGCCATGAGGAGCTGGACCCAGGGTCAGAGGATGCACAGCTCAAGGTCACCTGATCTGCATTTCGGCTAGGTGACCTTGGCCAGTGTCTCAAAACTCCTGTCCCTTCGGCTTCTTTCCTGATTAGTGGAGAAAATAAAGCAAGCTTTGGGGGTTGGAGTGCATGGGAGGCGTGAGCACATGACCACAGCACAGAGGCTGCCTGCGGGCTCAGCACAGAGCAGGTGCCCAGTGAGTGCATGCTGGGGACACCAATGGGAACTGAACTCAGTCCTCAGTGCTGGAACCCAGCTCATCCACTGCACCCCACCCCAACACACACATCAAAAACAAACCATCCTGATAAAGGGTTGGCCAGTGGATACTGGTGTAGTTCATCATCCACATGGACTCCCTCAGCGTTCTCTCACCCAGCATCAGGCTCACAGCAGCCACTCAAGTGCAGAGCACCGAGCTGTCCTTGGAGGGACCCTTTTTCTGAAGGACAGCGTGCACTGTCCCATCTGCAGCAGAGGGAGGAGAACACGCGGGGCAGAGGGAGTTAGAGCCCACGGAGAGCAAGGATTTACTTCCTCTCTCCAAATGAATTCTGCCCCTGCCTCCCTGCTGATCCCAGGGTGGACTCAGCCTTTGCCAGAAGAGCCAGGATGGCTCCACCACTCAGGAGCTGCCCAAAGCCAGGTGGGAGGAGTCAGCTGGGAGGGATGCACCCCAAGAAACACATTGGCCAGGAGATGTGGGCCACGCTCACCAGAGTGCCTTTCCACACTGGGCCAATACTGGAGGATGGAAGGGCACCCAGTATGCTCCATCCCCACTTGGAATATCACTCAGCCATGAACAGCAAGGCCCTGACATACACAGCTACGTGCAGCCAACACTGAGGCCACCACACTCAGCGAGAGATCCAGACACAGAAGGCCAATCTCAGAACAGGAAGTAGACCTGTAGGGCTAGGGCTGGAGAGAGGAGAGCAGGAAGGTGCAGCTCACAGGGATGGAGTTTCCTTGGAGATCATGGGATATTCTGGTCAGTGGTGATGACTGAATGACTTTGTGAATATGTGCAATGATCAATATATTTCTTTTTTTGTTTTGTTTTGTTTTTTTGAGACAGAGTTTCTCTGTGTAGCTTGGGTGCCTGTCCTAAAACTTGCTCTGTAGACTAGGCTGGCCTCGAACTCACAGAGTTCCAAGTGCTGGGATTAAAGGCATAAACCACCACTGCCCAGCGAGCAATATATTTCAAATGGCTGAATTTTGTGGCCTAAAATATACCTCATAAGTCTTTTTTTGTATTATATTTTGTGTGTGCATGTGTGTGCTTCTGTGTCTCTGCGCACATGTGAACTTTCAGGAACTGGCTCTCTGCTTCCACCACGCGGAGCCAGGGGCTGAACTGGTAGCCAGTGTTGGTGGCAAGCACCCATACACACTGAGACACTTTGCTGGCTGCAACAAATCTGCTTTGAAAAATACATATATGAGACCCAGGAGTGGTGGTGCACACCTTTAATTCCAGCACTTGGGAGGCAGAGGCAGGAGAATATCTCTGAGTTCTAGCTCAGTCTAGTCGACAGAGAGTTCCAGGACAGCCAGGGCTACAAGAGAAACCCTATCTCAAACAAACAAACAAAGAAACAACAACAAAAAAGTTTTTGAGTGTGCTAGGTGGGACTCTACCCCTGACCACGCTCCCAGACTTCTTTTTATCATGACATAGCATCTAACCAAATGGCCCAGGATAGTCTTTTTTTTTTTTTTTTTTTTTTTTTTTTTTTTTTTTTTTTTTTTGGAGACAGGGTTTCTCTGTAGCTTTGGAGCCTGTTCCAGAACTAGCTCTTGTAGACCAGGTGGCCTCAAATTCACAGAGATCCTCCTGCCTCTGCCTCCCAGTGCTGGGATTAAAGGCGTAGGCCACCACCACCCGGCTCAGGCTGGTCTTCCGAATTCTCCAGTGTAACAGAGAGTCCTGCTGGGCTAGCGCTGGAGGGTAAACAAGCTTCTTTCTCTAGCCAGTAGCCACAATCCCTGCTGGGCCATAGCTGGCCTAGCTCTGGAGTTAGCACCCAGCCCCTAATCCATCCTTTGTGTTACAGATACCTATGTGAATCTTGTCTGGGAGTTTCCCTGGAAACAAACCCAATGCAAAACTTGGTTTAGAGGAAACCTGGAAAACCATGGTACCTTATGAATCAGGTATTTGCATTTGGCATTGCATTTTTGGAAGCTTCATTCAGTTTGTCTTGAGATATGGAAATCTACTAGCTGAAGTGTAAACACAGTAAAAAATAAAGATGCTGAAGGGTCAGGAAAGCCTTCAGTCCACAGAGGTGGAGCCCCTGCGGTCAAGAGGCTAAATTCACGCTCAAGTGTCTCCTAGGTGAGGCCACACACCTGCACCACCAGGCCCAGCACAAAGGCTTTCTCCCCTCATGGCGCCAAGGCCTGTCCCTCAGCATCCCACAGGGCAGCCAGCTAAGGGTGAAGTAACTAATCATGAACTTAGATGGAAGCAAGGCGGCTATGTGTTTTAATGTGGGTGATTACATTCACAGTAAAATCATCACAGCACAAAACATTAGCGAGCTTATTAATTCAGTGTTAAATACCTGATTGTATTTCAAATGTCTTTCGAAAACTAAAAAATTTGTGTGCACAGTACTTTTTATGTAAAGAGGAGGTAGATGCCTGTAACCTTGGCATCTGAAAGCAGAGAAAGACTGGAGGATCATAGTAAGACCCTGTCACAGAACAAAACAGGAAAAGGACCAGGGAGCTGGCTCAATGGATGAAGGGCTTGCTGCCAAGCCTGAGGGGTCGGAGTTCAATCCCTGGGACCCCCCATGGTAGGAGAGAGAATGAATTGAAGCAAGTAGTCTTTTGACCTCTGCACACATGTGGATGCACAAATGCAGAAATAATTTAAAGGTTAACTTTATTTTATATGGATTTTTATTTCCATATGTTGCCTAAGTGTTGAGGATCACTAAACCCCAGAGCAGGGTAGCTGTTTTCCTCAGAGAAGGCACGCATGCATCACTGGTGACCAAGAGACAATCCAGCATGAGAAGTCAGAGTCAAAATCCTTCTGACCTTTGCAGCAATGAACCTGGGGACCAAACAACTGCAGAGGTCTTGGGGGAGGTCTCCTGCAGAAGGGGAGGGAGGGGAGAGGGGAGGCTGACCTGTTTTAGAAAGGCCACTTGGGCTGCCAAACACTTGCTTAGGCAAGGCCCATAAATAGCCTAACCCAAGGGGTGAATGGGGAGGAGAGTGGAGGGGGAGGGGGTTGTGGATCCCAAAACAAGACAAGCCAAGCTGCAGTGAACCTTACCACTGGAGTGGCAGTGGTGGCGGATTGAAACTGGTAGTTTCTGGAAGATTCTACAAGTTTCTGGAAGATTCTAAAAGTTTCTAGGTTATTTATGGGCAAGTCAGAAGAAAATATTTGAGATTAGTGTCTTAGAATGAACGTATTTTCATAATATTATCAATTGACTTTTAAAACGAGAGGGGACAGTTGATACTAGGGCTGTGTTTCTGTCACCTGGGGCAGCAGGTGCATCTGTGCAGAGCCCGTCACTGGGCAGGACATTGTGGCAGGGTCCGCAGGCTGCAGGTGACCGCACTCACAGGAGGACTGGAGGGACAGGAAGCCTGGCTGCTCCTCCAGCTCTGGTGTACTCAAAGCAACAAGCACGGGCCTGTGGCGTGGAACCAGCCTGGCAGGGGTGCAGTTCCTACTGAGGAATGTAGCCAGGCACGTGGGGACCATGAGTGGGTGGGGTGGACCTGACATGGTGAGGTGTGCCTCAGGGAGGGGCCTCAAGGGCTCTAGAACCTTCTCTTGTGCCTTGCTGGGGATGGCACAAGTTTTCATGAGCTGGTCACAGGACTTGTTACCTGACATTTTGGAACAGGTAGAAAGCAGGGAGGCCATGAACAGGAAAGAACACACATGTGGTGGGCAGGGAGGCCATGAACGGGAAAGAACACACATGTGGTGGGCAGGGAGGCCATGAACGAGAAAGAACACACATGTGGTGGGCAGGGAGGCAAGGGCAGCAGTGGAGTCACCTCATCCGCAGGGCAGGAGGAGGAGGTGGGCCAAGGCAAGAAGGTCCGGAATCAGTTGCTTCCTTCTGGACACAGGTAGTGCCACAGCTGCCTCTGACCCGGAGCTTGGTTGGCCACCCCAGGGCACATCCGCACAGCAGAAACACAGGCAGCAAGGCTGGAGCACAATCAGCAGAACAGCCAGGATAGAGGGTAGGAATGCGGCCGCCAGGCTGCCAGAGGTGCATTCTTTCCATGCACAATAACAAGGCAGTATCAGTTCAGCCTTGGGTGCCTGCTACAGCTCTGACCCCAAGGACATCGGCTTAGGAAGACCCAGATACCAAAGGTCAGAGGGTGTGGGGGTCTGCGACACATGTCCAGGAAAACCCAGAGACAGGAAGTGGGGTTGATTCATGGGGTGATGGATGGAGAGGGCTGTTCAGGAGATGGGGTTTCTTTGAGAGTGATAGAATGTTCTGGAATTAAATGGTGGTAATGGTTACACAAAGTTGTTGTGACTATATCAAAAGCCACTGAGCTGGGCCTAGAGCAGGAATGTTAGGCCGAGGACCCTTAGTGGGTAGAGTCTAGCACACATGCACTCTTAGGTTCATCTCTAGCACCACTTAACGATGGGGCCCATGCCAGTCATCCAGCACTCGGGAGGCCGAGGCAGAGTTCAAGGTCAGCCTCAGTTACAGAGGGGCTTTGAAGCCAGCCTGGGAGGAAGGGAGGAAGGGAAGGAAGGAGGGACGGAGAGGGGGAAAGGTGTAAGCTTCCCTGGGATGCGGCTCAGGAGTTAAGGGAGATCATGAATTCTGATCCAAGATTTTAACCCACTGTCACCATGGACATGGTCACCCACCATCTGACCCACAGTCAACCATGGACACGGTCACCATGGACACAGTCACCCACCATCTGACCCGTAGTCACCATGGACACAGTCACCATGGACACAGTCACACACCGTCTGACCCACCGTCACCATAGACATAATCACCCACAGTCTGACCCACCGTCACCATGGACATGGTCACCCACCGTCTGACCCACCGTCACCATGGACATGGTCACCCACCGTCTGACCCGGTCACCATGGACACGGTCACCATGGAGCCATGGCTGCTGTACAAATCTGGCCACCAGCTGTCTGTTCTGCATCATCTGCCAGCTACTTAGGGTTTCACATTTCTTTCAAGTGGTTGGAAGGCATCAAAAATCAAAATGTTTTGTGGCAAGTTCAAATAAAGGAAACTCATAGTTCAGCATCCACAAATAAAGTTTTATTGGCACATGGCCCTGGCTGTGCCTACATACACTGCTTTTAGCTACAACTGAGAAACACCAGTGGCCCATGGGCAGTGGACACTGGCAGGAGGATGGACAGGAATTTGAAGCCAGCCTGGGCAACCTAGTGAGACACTGCCCCATGAAAAGATAATTTCCTCCATTCTGGTGAGCAGCTCAAGAGGCAGAGGGTCACAAAGTCAGCCTTAGATACCCAGCTGCAGCACCTCATCCAAGACTCAGAAACATTGCTAACAGCCATGGAGGACTTTAAGAAGCCAGACCAACAAGAAGCCAGGAGCTACAAGGCACAGGGGTGCCAAGGGCCAGCTGCAGGAGTCTGTCTCCTGCGCCACTGGAAAACAATCAGTAGTTTGCTATCCTTGAACTTGCTGGGGTTTCTTGTTTGTACAGAACTCAGGCCTCACTTGTTAGGTGGCCACCTTGCTGAGCCATGCCCCCAGCCCCTCACTGGGGGGATTCTAGGTGGGGCTCCACCCTGACCATGCCCCTAGCCTATCCCTGGGGGATTCTAGGCGGGGCTCCAAGGGGTGTTGCTCAACTTCTGAACTAAACTCATCTCTATCTTTTTTTGGTTTTTCAAGACAGGGTTTTTCTGTGTAGCATTGGCTGTCCTGGAACTCATTCTGTAGACCAGGGTGGCCTTGAACTCACTGAGATCCTCCTGCTTCTGCCTCCTGAGTGCTGGGATTAAAGTTGTGTGACACCACTGCCTGGCTTCAGCCCATCTCTTTAACTGTTTTCTACTTTGAGTATCACAGGCTGTGGCCCATGGGGAGGGAACGTGCTAGCATGTGTGTGACCCTGGCTTCCATCCCCAGCACCGCGTTACATTACATCTGGTCCTTGGGATGTGGAAGCAAAGAGTTCAGGGTCATCCTCAGCAACTCAGAGGTCAGCCTTGGGCTGCGTGCTATCTATGATCTGGAGTGGGCATTCGCTAGGCAGAAGATGCTGGGGTTTGAGGTCTATAAACAGCAGCAAACCAGACACTCAAGCAACTTTACAGCAATATGAATACTCGGTAGAGATTTTTTTCTTTCATAATGGACATCTAGCTCTACAGGGAGTCAGAGAGAGAGAGAGAGAGAGAGAGAGAGAGAGAGAGAGAGAGAGAGAAAGAGATGGGGAGGGGGCTCTGTATGTCTAACATCCCAAGACCCACACTGCAGGGCAAGAGAGAGCTGAGTGGTGAGGGAGAGTGCAGATCCAGGGGTACATAGCCAGGGGCAAGATCTGGTAGCATAGCCCAAGAACTCCAATTTACAAAATCAAATAGAACTTTAAACAGCTCTCTCCAGTCCAGCAGCTACTTCCTCCCAGGACACCGCCTGAATCAGGACCAACTTCCGAGATGACCCTGTAGCTCCTACCAAACTGCCAGAGGGCTCGGGGGAAAGACACTTGATGCTAAGCCTGCCGACCTGAGTTCTGGCCTTGGGACCCACATGATGGAAGGACAGATCCAATTCCTAAAAGCTGTCTCTGACTTCTACACACAGACACCAAAAGAACTTTCAAAATGTAATAAAGTATTACAATGTCAACAAATAAATGGAAAAGATGTAATGAAGAAATAAAACTGCAATCCTTGGGAGTTTCCTCCCAACTTCTTTTGACTTCAAGTCAAGAGAAAATCTCCCCTGGTTTCGGAATGAATGGATGGATGTCGGATGCGTGGACAGACAGAAGACAGAACTGCTCTGTCTGCCTAAGGTCTGCATTTGCCCCACGTTCAGTTTTAAACAAAGTGAAATCTCTGGAAACTCCCAATCTAGACCAAGTGGAATGTGGGCACTGCCATTGGCCAAGCATAACCAAGCACTTAATAGCCTCCACTGTATGCTCAGACCTCTGTACTCGCGTACTAGGACTTCATGATTTCATACGTGCTTTGAGACTCTGGGAACTTTCTGGAAAAAGAACTTGTAACTCTGGGCGCCTGCGCCCCAGGGGTTCCACGGTGTGGGCATGAGCACATATGCCACTGAGGGCTCAGCAATAAAGGCGCCTGCTGCCAAGCCTCACACCCGGGGTTCCATCCCTGGTCCCCGGAGTGGAAGGTGCCCTGACCCACAGGTCTGCTGGCCTCTGGTACTCATGCGTGCATTTGAGGCGGAAAGACAGGTCCAGATAGGAAATTGCTAGGGGCACCATGTTTGGCCTATGCGAAGCTATGAGCGTGGTTGGCCATCCCTGGCTGGGAAGACTAGGCTTCTGCAGGTCTTTTAAGGGCGCACACAGCAGGCACTCCTGTAGCACAGGCCTGGCTCTCACAGGGGTTGCTCACACGGTGAAACACGGGCAGTCACTCAATTTAAGGACCTCAGATGATGGCTGATTGGGCACACAAATATTTGCTGAACAGACACTGGCTTCAGAACACTGGACAGAAAAGAAAGGGCCGAAGGAGTCTTCTAGAAAAGTAGGGGGAAATGTGTTCAAATCAGAACTTTACCGTCCTGGGAACCCGAAGCTCCTGTGCATTTCTGATCTGCTGGTGGCGCCCCAAGACGAGGGACAGGAAAGAGAGGCAGGTACACGGAGAAAGTAGCGTGCATTTCTAGAAACTTCTTTCAAGAACCTAGCCTACAGACCACCTCTTGGACCAAATGTATTCTGGACAATGTGGTGTTTCTCAGAGGTAAATGGTTTGCAGGAACAAGATGGCAGGGCTAGGAGGAGCTTGACACCTGTGACTTCCACAAGTGAGCCAGGGCTGAGGCAAGCGAGCCACCTTGTCTTTCGGGACACAGCCCCTTCCCCTCCGGAGATTTCTCTGTTTTGATCTTTCTGGTCTTCTTGGTGTTCAGTCCGGGAAGAGATTTCCTCCTTCCTCTGCCATCTACTCTACTCAGTTCCTTCTGGTCAGAGACCTCGGTTCAATGTGACTCAGTGTCCGGGTGGAAACAGCGGTGGATGGATGGGTGGACCGATGGGTATGACTGATGGATGGATGTGTGGGTTGTGAAATGATGAGCAGAGGGTGGGTGGATGGACGAAGGCACAGGCATAATGTAGCCCATCCACACTCAACCATGAGAATGAAGAAAAGTCTCACACTTGATCCAGCCGATTTCCCAGGGTTCTCTAAGGAACAGAGCTGACAGAATGAACACACACATACATGGGATCGATTAGAGTTGCTCACAGGCTGTGGTCCGAGTCGTCCAACCGTGCTGTCTCTTGATGTGGCCGCAGCGGTTCTTTGGTCCCCGAGACCGGACATCTGGTGCTGGAGGCCAGGGAGGTCCCAGAGCTGCCAGGTTTCAGTCCATGGGATCCTGAAGAAGTGGGTTCCAACACCATCAGAGGAACCATCAAGATAAATAAACTTGCCAACGAGTCTGAGGGTGAGCAACAGAAAGAACAGCCATTCTGCCCCACGTCCCTTCACATGTTGTGCTACCTGAAGATTTGGCCCAGATTCAGGGTGGGTCTGTGCTCACAGGTGCCCAGCTGCTCAGGTTCTAATCAGCTTCAGCTGCAGTTAACAAGACGAGCCATTCGGCCAGCAGAGAGGGACCTTGAGGACACAATGCTCATTTAAAATGAGCCAGACACAGGAGCCTGCCTCCGGGGGGTCCCAACATCCCCAGATCCACAGAGATAGGGGCTGAGAGCTGGTGCTGAGCTTCTGAGCTTCATCAGGGCAGAAGGGGGCTCTGGAGATGAAGGTGGTCACAGCGATGACACGGGCCTGCTGTGAGGTGGGTGGACGTCACTGATTCCTCCGTCCTTGTTTCTCTCATTGTCCACCCATTCTGGAACCTCGTGCACATCAGCATACACCTCTGAAGCCTGACCTCTGGCTTGGATACCCCTCATCCTATAGATGCTCCCCCCCCCCTCCAGCTCCCTATATCACTGCTGCCCCTCAGTGTCCTGAGCACACAGCTGGCTGCATGGCCCCTGCTGGCTCCTAACCCATCCCTCCACATTCGAGGTCACTGAATTGATAGGCTTTGCCCGGCCCTGAATCCAAACACCCAGGAGGTCACTTTCCTCAGGGTCTGGGACACCGTGGTGAGCACCCAGACCCTGGAGAGCCCTTGGGAACTGGCACCTTGGTCCTTGTCACCTCTCCCACTGTGGCTGCAGTCTCCAGTGCGGATAGCAGAAGCTCTGACCCCAGAGGCCTCCAGCCCAGCAAGACACAAAGACAGCGAAGGGCCAGATGGTCACATTCTTCTGTGTCACAGATGCTCATGTCTGTCACTGCCTCTTACATGAAGGATTCTGGGGTCTGGGGCTCCGTGGTAGAGTACTTATCATGTAAGGAGCCCTAAACAGGGTGTGGTGGCACTTGCCTGTCATCCCAACACTCAGGAAGTGATGAGGAAGTCGAAGGTCATCCTTAGCTACACGGCAAGTCTGAGGCTATCCTGCTATACAACAGCCACCCTGCCACACACACAATTTAAAAATAACCACCAGGCTTTGACCCAAGAGTCATCGTTAACAACCCCTGCTTAGGCAGTTTGGAAAGTTTCCTGAAAACATGGCTATGTCCTCTCTCTCCATCAGCCACTGGCAACCACTGTGAGGTTTGCTGAAGCCTTGGCTACCTTCCCACTTGTCCTGGTCCTCTAGGCAGAATGGTGGCTGGCATCTGATGAGCCCTTCCAGGATACAGCTCAACACCCCCACCTCACACATGTCAGCCGATCTCCAGGGCTCCACCCCTCCCTCACCTTCCTCCAATCAGCAGGTGGTCCCCAGCCCCTCAGTGGATCCAACACAGCACTACCCCAGGCTTTTGCCCTTCCTGATCTTCATGACCTAATGTGTAATATCTAATCATGTGAGACCACAAAACCTCTATCTTGGGGGTGGTCTCATGTAGCCCAGGCTGGCCTTCATTATTTAATCAAAGTTGATCCTGAACCCCTGATTCTTCTGCCTCTGCCACCCCAGTGCCGGTTAACAGGCATGCTCCACACACCTGGTTTCTGGAGCCCGGGGCTTTGTGTATGGCAGGTAAATGATCCCCCTACTGAGCCCCACCAGGCACTTTATCTTTACACTTTATTACTTTATGTGCACGGACGCTTTGCCTGCCTGCATCTGTGCATCAAGAGCATGCCTAGTGCCCAGGAAGGGCAGATGAGGGCATCAGATCCCCGGGACTGTAAAGGGTTGTTTGTGGAAGCAGGGACCAAACCCAGGGCCTCCACAAAGGCAGCGCGTACGTGAGTGCTCTTAACCCCAAGCTGTCCTCCACTCTACCTGTTCTAACGGCTGTATACCACTCCTTGAGTTAATCAGGGCATCCTTGGGTGCGCACAGCAGCAGCAGCAGCAGCAGGCCCTGACTCTATAAGGAATTAGGGGCCAGTCAGCCATCTTGGCAGGAAATCACAGGATTTGCTAGAGCCCAAAAAAAAGAAGCCAGAGTTGCCAGGATGCTGGGCAGGGTGGCAGAACCTGCCAGGCCTACACCTCATATGACAGGAATGTGGCTGTAAGAAAGAGCTGAGGTGCATAAGGCTTGGTGCCTGGTCCTGGGGGCTGAGTTCAAGTCCTGGCATGAGCCAGCCAGCCTGCCTTGCCATGGCTCCCTTCCAGACATCAGAGTATTGGCACTGGAAGTCAAAGCCGCCCTGCCGAGTGGGCTGGCCACCCAGCAAACTTACGGTCACCATGATGCCTGAGGCCAGGGGGAAGTGGGGGGAGGACACTCAGCACTGGTGGTGAGGTTTAAGTTCAAGTAGCTTTTTTGGAGCTGGGGCCATGGCTCAGGGGTGATTACCTGACCGGCTCATTTGCGGTCCTGACTCAGTCCTCAGCCCTGCAGATAAACTGTGCACACACAGAACCCCGGAGGAGACAGAGCAACATGAAACACAGTCATTTTCCAGTATGGAAACAAATGGCAATGGAGGGATGGTGTGTCTTGGGAGCAGCTGGAGGGCTTCACAACCTGAGTACCCAGCTGCTGCTCACTAGTAGAAGAGTAAGGAATGGGAGGAATGGACTTGGGGGACCGTGGGAAGCTGGACTTGGCCACCTCAGGTATCAGGAACAATCTACAAAGGAGCAGTCACCCACCTGTCCACAGATTAATGCTGGACATAGGTGGGCTGAAATCCACACAGCACTGAAATCCCGGTAAAGGGTTGGGTGGTGGCACATGCCTTAATCTGAGCACTTGGGATGCAGAGAGGCAAGCAGATTTTGGTGAATTCGAAGCCAGTCTAGTCTACACAGCAAGTTCTAGGACAGCCTGGTCTAAAAGTGAGACACTGTCTCAAAAAATACAGTAAAAATAAAAAGAACAGCTGGGAATACTTGCGTAGCAAATGCAAAGCCCAGCACCTCAATAAATAAGTGGGAAAAAAAAAGAAAGAAAACAAAGCATATAACATGTGATTCCTTCTAGCTAAGGATTTAACAAGCTAAGCAATCATTAGTTTATAGATGAACTAATGAATATAGGAATATATTAGCATGTGCTAATAAGCATATATGAATATTCGTATCACCACTGGGACTGGGAGAGGCTTGCTGCCAAGCCTGATAACCTTTGTTTGATCCCCAAGTGAAGGAAAGGGCAAACTCTCATAAGTGGTCCTCAGACTTCCGCATGTATGCACAACAGGTGCTGCACACTCACTTAAATAATAAAGATTAAAAATACCACTACTAGCCCGGCAGTGGTGGCGCATGCCCTTAATCCTAGCACTCGGGAGGCAGAGGCAGGCGGATCTCTGTGAGTTTGAGGCTAGCCTGGTCTACAAGAGCTAGTTCCAGGACAGGCTCCAAAGCTACAGAGAAACCCTGTCAGAAAGAAAGAAAGAAAGAAAGAAAGAAAGAAAGAAAGAAAGAAAGAAAGAAAGAAAGAAAGAAAGAAAGAAAGAGAGAGAGAAAAGAAAAGGAAAAAAAGCCGGCGACTAATGCAGTTTAAGGCACCAGGGACCCTTCATGCAGCAAGGGAATTAAAAGCTGTATTTTAAAGGCTGAGAGTGGTGACATCGTCTATAACCCTATCGTTTCCCTAGGGCTCAGGGATCCACATGGAGACCAACCTGACAGGCAGTAGAACATTGTAGAATTGTTAAACCATCACTGATTCAAAGTATCCAAAATCCTCTCTCTGGCTCCTGCCCCTCAGTGTGTAATCCCCTGGATATGGCTGCCTGGTGGTAGGAGCCTTAGATTCCTTTCCCTGGGGCCGAGCTCTCGCTTCTCCCGTGGAAGTGGAGAACACCCGGGTGTGGCACGCCCGGGTGGATTTTCCAGTCCATTCCAGTCCTTGAACCCAAGCCGGAGGAAGGGCAGGTCAGCCGCCAGACTCACTGAGCCCTCCCAGTTAAAAAAGCACACTCCACAGGCTGGCCAAAGAGGTTAAAAAGACAACAGGAAAGGTTTTAAAAAAGTTCTGTCATTATTTCATTATTAATACAATGACTGCTCTTGGAAGTATCTTTACTTCACTTTCAATTAAATCTCATTCCACAGTCCGGAGGTGGCTCGGCAGGTAAGGGCTCTTGCGGCCAGGCCTGCTCAACCAAGGTCCCGGAACCCATGTACCCACGTGTGTGTGAGTGCACACGTGTAGTCACACTCAATAAATAAATGCATGTAAAAAGTTAAACAAAAGTGAATCACTTGACAAAAATCATCTGATCTCTGAGGACATTTAGGCAGTTACTGCAGCTGTTGCAGAGGGGGCCATTGTCACCCATTTGAACCTGTCTCCCTTTCCATCCTTCTGATAGCCAGATGTCCTAGGCTATCGGTATCGACTGGACACAGAAGGGTGGGGTCCTTCTCGTGTGGCAAGATTACTTTTGTTACCAAGGTTACTGGATGCAGCCTTCCTATCTGGCAGGGCCAGATGGGTGTGGCAGCCTCTAAGTGGGCAAAAATGTTCTCTTAATATTTCTTCTTAATAATTTTCTACTTCACACAATTTCTTACTTAATTTTCTATTTTCTATATTATACCTATCCTTATACTATAGATTTCTTACTTTACCTACACTACAGATTCCCCTTTTTTTACTCATTCCATGCTCATTACAACTCTCCTCAAGGAAAAAAGGCAAAAAGAAGAGGAGGGTCTGGGAGGAGGGATCATCAGGAGTGGGCGGGAGTGAGAGGTGAGTGGTGGAGGGTATGATCGGAACACATGCATGAAGGTAACGGTCAGAGGCCACATTTGCACAAGTAATACAAGCTCATAAAATTATTTAACACCCAATCATGGTAGGATTTTTCTCGGCGGAACAGGATTCCCGTGTTAAGCTGAGAGCAAAGCAAGGCAATGACTGGGGGCTAAAGTAGGGATGAGGTCTCCGGAGTGGAGCCGCCAGCTGCTTTAACAGTGCCCCCCCTCCCGCCCCGTCCCCCGCGGGCGTCATCCCCCTGGGGTCTGTCCTGAGGCTGAGCTGGGGAGGGGGGAGCGGAGGAGACAACCGCGGTTCTAGCGAATACCGACTGCCGACACGGCCCATGGGGAGGGGCGAGGAGAAACTCGGGTGTTTTGGAGTGAGCGTGCGTGTGCACGGGTGGGGTCCACACGCACCGGCGCGCACGCACTCGCACTCTCTCGGCCGGCCTCCCGTTCTGCAAACGGTTCACACAATGTTTTCCTTCGGGAAAGTTTTCTGGATTGCGGATCCCCGCGACGAAGAGGAAGCTGCGGATGCGCGTGAGCTTCCCGGGGCAGCGTGGGAAAGGACCGTGGGTACCGAGATACCCCCAAACGCGTACTGTGGGGTTCCACGCGACAGGGGAGGGGATCCGAGGATCTGGGGCGCCAAGGAGTTTGCGATGGACAATAGAGTGCGAAGGGCGGGGAAGAATCCTTTCCAGAAGAAACACACTGACTATTTTGGTCAAAGCAAAGAACAAGAAAGGGGTGCCTGGGGCGGTGTCCCCCAATCCAGTGTGCCTGAGTCAAGGAGGAAACCGGACGCTCCGAATTTCGGGGGCAAACAGAAGGATCCCCTGGGAGTCAAGTTCAGGGATGACAGCCGGGGTCCCAGTGTACCCCGATTTCAGAAGTGTAAAGGGGAGACGATGCCCCTGATTTTCAGAGTTGGGTGAGAATGGCTGGCTCTGTGGGAGCCCTCAACCCAGATTTCGGGGATATGACAGTGAGGAGCAGACTTGGGGGAGTCTCCAATCCAGGCTTTGGGGTTAGTGAGAGTGAGGAGCTACTTTGGGGGGTGCCTCCGCGTTCCCGGAGTTTCGGGGTAAAAAATAAGAGACTAGGGGGTCTTCTGGAGTCCTCACCCCTCAAAGTTAGATTTAGTGCGTCAAACGCAAGAAGAGATCGTCGCACTTCACAAACTTTGAAGAGTGTGAGCGGTGTCCCCTCAGTCCAGGGATCTCCATATCATTTGTAAGGAGCAGAAGTGGGCGACGTTGGGGTCTGCAAATTTGGGGCGCTGGGTCCCGCTGTGCCCGCCCCCGCGATTCCCCCAGCGGGGTCCCCGCCAGCCGCTGCCCCCCGCCCGGGCCCGCAGCGCTCACCTGGAGTTCGGCGGGGAGTTCTGGTAGCGGCTCCCGCGGCGGCGGCCGCTGCGTGTCGCTCCGCGTTGGCAAGTAACAGTCTCCACGGCTACAGTCTCTATGGCGGCGGCGGTGGCGGCGCCGGCCGCTCCTCCTCCGGCTCCCGCCGCCCGCCCGCCGGCACCTAGCGCCCGCCCGCTTCGGCCTCGCGCCGTACTTGCAGGGCGGGGCGTTGCGCCCGGCAACGGTTACCAAGCTGCGCGCCCCGCCCCCTCCAACGGCCCGCCCATGCCCGCCTCCAACGGCCTCTGAGAGGGCGGGCGCTATTACCATTGGCTGCTCGTGGTGCCCGTCAGGGATGAACCGGTTAAAAAAAAAAGCCTGGTCACTCGTTGTGGGGAGGGCGGGGCCTGGCGGGACGTGCGCGGCTCCGGGTTGTCTCCTAGGAGGCGCGCGAGGGCCGGCGGGCTGAGCGCGTCGTTCGAGCGCGCGTTTTCCAAGTTGCGGTGACTCGGTCAGACGCGAAGGCGTTGACCATTTAAGAGGAGCTGCGGACTCCGGCTTTCGTCCCTTCTTTTTTTTTTCCTCCCTTCTTCCACGACTCACAGACTGAAAACCTTTTTCTTTCTGGATAGGTTTTTGTCGGTGAGTGTGCGTGCAATGCCCACGGGGACCCGAAGAGGGCGTCGGCTCGCCTAGCGCCGGAGTGACGGGCTGCTGTGAGTTGACACCGGAACTCGGGTCCTGGGCAAGAGCAGAAATTGCTGGTCACCTGGAGCCTCTCCGGCCTCCTCGTTTTTTGGAGACGAGTGTTCTGTACCCAAACTCATTATGTGGCGGAAGCTGGCCTCCAACTCCTAATCCTCCTGCCTCTCTACCTCCCTAGTGCTGGGATGAGGGGTGCGCGGTAAGCTGAATCCCCGTTCTCTCCCTCTCTTCTCCTCTCCTCCCCTCCCCTCCCCTCCCCTCCTCCTCCCCTCCCCTCTCCTCCTCCTCCTCTCTCTCTCTCTCTCTCTCTCTCTCTCTCTCTCTCTCTCTCTTTCTTTTTGTGTGTTTGTGTGTGTGTGTGTGTGTGTGT
>NW_026068121.1:1179763-1219650 GCF_014885135.2 Alexandromys fortis
ATATATGCATGTTAAGAACAGGTCAAAACGTGGGACCGTCACAGCTTTTATTTTGGTGACACCGACAACTCAGGGACACAAGCTGTGAGCAGGGACAGGCGGGAGGTTGAGGCCCCTTCGACTTTAATTCCACTTTTCATTCATTCGTTCCCTGAACAGGCAATTGCGCCAGTGAACACTGGCTCGCTTGTGCTTACATGCCCAAAGCAACCAAGCTTTACTTTTTCTCTGAGGCTAAGTAGCTCGAGCTAGACTAGATCCCCCTCAAGCTCATTATCTTCCTGCCTTAGCCCAGACTGCTGGGGTGACAGACGTGTGCCAAGCGTTTTCACACAAGTGAGCCTGAGAGAGACCACGGACTCTGTTCCCAGGACTGAAGCTTCCCAAATGAATCTGTCTGAGGAACAGGAAGCCTGAGGCCATGGTGCCAGGTTGTTGGCTGCCCACCCTACTGAGAGACCCGGTCCCCACAAACCCACCCGTAACTGCTCTTGCAGGCAAATGGCTGCCCAGGCGAGAACAACAATCTGTGTTTCGACCAAATGGAGCCCCTCACCAGTCAACTGCTTTGGAGACTAAGGGTGCATCCCTGAGGGTCCACAGTTGGAAGCCGGGTGTTTGGCAAGGGGACTCTGGGAAACGGTGCCTCAGAAGCATAGAAAGACCCGAAACACTTGAGGGCAGGAAGGGAGGACAGAGGGGCCTCTCATCTCACCCTGATCTCAGTCCTGAGCCCGTCGCTAGCTGACGGCAGTCAGTACATTACATTTCTTACATCCTTTAGGATGTGGCACACGCATGTCACGACACACATGTCGATGTCAACTTGAAGATGTCACTTTTTACCTTTTGTCTCTAGTGTTCTGAGGAGCAACTCAAGTCATTAGCTTGGCCTCTGAGCCCTCTCACTCTCCAGTCCCTCTGTCCACGTATACATATTTCATGTCAGGCTGAAGTCCTCAATGTGTGTGACCTTGAACAGGGCCTCATTTCCTTGGTCAGCCTGAACAGTTTCTGAGAACCTCAAGGAGGACCTTTGTTGAATAAAGATGTCAGAGCAGCCTGTGACCGGGAGGCAGGTGTTTTCTTCATTGGTTGTTCTCGTGTGGATGCCCCGGGATCCCCCTGTGAACTCAGGAGCTTTGATCCCACCCAGATCCTGTGAAGACTTGGAGCCATGGCCCTCATCAGAGAAGCTGGCCCCTGAATGCTCTTGGCTTTCTCTCTCTTGCCCCTTGTGCTTGAAGTCTTTGGTGCGGGATCAAGACAGGGTTTCTCTGTGTAGCCCTGGTTGCCCTGGAACTGTGTAGACCAGGCTGTCCTCGAACAGAGATCTGGCTGCCTCTGCCTCCCCAGTGTCTAGCTTTAAAGTCTTATTCTAAAGTGTCAGCTGGAGAGATGGCAGCAGTTAAGAACACTGACTCTTCCAGAGGACTCAGGTCCAATTCCCAGCAGGGTGGCTCACAACCAAAAATAAATACAGTTCCAGGGGATCAATACCCTCTTCTGCCTTCTGTGGGCACCCAGGCATGAATTTGGTGCCCAAATACACATGCAAGAAAAACACACATGCCCAGAAAACAAAAACAAGTCTTTTTTCAAAAATTTAAATTTAAATTAAAAAAATCTTTTAGGGGCCAACGAGATGGCTCAGCAGGTAAAAGTGATTGTCGCGAAGCCTGAAGAACTGAGTTCGATCCCTGGGACTCTCATGCTGGAAGGAGACGACTTACACACGTTGTCCTCCAACCTCCACCTGTACCCCAATACATAGATCAATCAACAGATGTCCTTACAGTGTCTTCTAGTACCAGCCTGCTGCCTCATCCTGGAATTCTTTTCTGGACCAGTGAGTCTTGGTGTGCTTGAGCCAACACCCCCAAATATTAAGCAAGACGCTCAGGCTGCTGTGGTGCTGTGTGGAGCTAGGGTTCTCTCCCACTACTACTGCCAGCAGGCCTTCAAAAGTGGGGTTGTGGGCCAGCTGGGAGCATAGGACTTTACTTAGAATCAGGAAGCAGAGGTCATCTTGGCCTACATAAGGAGACCGCTCCCAAATCGAGTAAAAGAAAAAAGAGTGGAATTTAGGAGTTTGAATGACTTAGTGACGAGCACGGAAGCCCCACCCCCAGCACTTATGGATAAAGCCCAGAGAGGCGAGATTGGCCTGTGACCCAGCACTGTGGGTGGGGGCAGTAGATCCTGGGGGCTCCCAGCATCCAGCCTAGCCAAAACAGTGGCTCCAGGGTAAGGGGAATGTCCGCTGGCTTATACATACATGTACATGCGCGCGCGCACACACACACACACACACACACACACACACACACACACGAGTGCACCACACGCAAGGGAACAAAAGGATTTAGGTCAAGCCTGGTGGTGAGACACACTTGCCACAATAGCACTGGGGAGACTGAGGCAGGATCCTGAGTCCAAGCCTAGCTTGGGCCAGTTGTCTCTTCCTGCCCTTTGTTAGCCATTTGCTGGTGACTCCTGGGGGGGGGGGGGCTCCATCAACAGGATCTTGGAATTTGGCCTCCATAACTGCGAGAACTTTGTTCCTCAGCCCCAGAGGTTTCGTGCCAGCATCAGAAAATGGAGAAGGCCATGCACTCAGCCAGATTTCTGCCGTGCTTCCGTTTCACCAAGGTTGATGCCCATGCGCTCCTCTGGCCAGCTTGAATGTGAGGTCTGATCTGAATAACCATCCCCTTGGGGCAGACTCATTTTGTTTGTTGGTGAGCTGGGCTTTGTTTTGTCCCTTCGTTTTGAGACAGGATCTCGCTCTGTAGACCAGGCTGGCCTTGAACTCACAGAGGTACACCTGCCTCTGCCTCCTGTGCTGGGATTAAAGGCATGGGCTGTGAACTGGCTGTGCCTTCTTAGTTGGCTCTGCTCTGCCCACTGTGGTGGGCACTCAGGGTGGTGGGCACTCAGGATGCTGCCTAGACAGACTGCATTTGGGACGTTCACCATGGGGCGGGTTTTTGGTGGGCAGGTGGGCTTGACTCCTGGGACCAGGGAGATGGCTCAGGGTTCAATTCCCAGCACCCACATCTGTCAGCGCACAACTGTCTGCAGCTCCCGCTGCAGGGAATCCCAGCCCTAAGCTCCACAGGCTCTGCACACATCAAAAGTAAATTGAGCCGGACATCACCAAAGCTAAACATGCTCAGGTATTAGAGGATGCTACCAAAGTGGGAATAAGCTGAGGCGGGAGGATTGCTGACAGTTTTCAAGGCCAGCCTGGGCTACCTGAGGGCTGGGAGATGGCTTAGCCTGATGAACTGCCTTGGACCCTCCAGGGCCCACACTGTCATCCTCAGCTACATAACAAGTTCTAGTTCAGCCTGGGCTACCTGAGACTGTGTCTCATATGAAAACGAAACCAGGTCTCCTATCAGAGACTAGATAACCTGTAAATAGCTCAAGCCAGGGATGGAGACACAAATCTGTTTGCCCAGTTCCTGGAAGACTCAGGCAGGAGAGTAGCAAGCTGAAGGCCAGCCTGGATTACATAGTAAGACACTGTCTCAAGGAAAGAGAAAGACCAACAAAACCACCTGGGGATGTGTGGCCCATTGGTTCAGCACTTGTAGGGTTCATGAAGCTGTGTCTGTCCCCAGCCCCCCATAAACTGAGTGTGGCCCCCTGTCAGCCTAGCACTCAGGAGGGTCAGTTCAAGGTCCACCAGCGATCTGTAGGCCAGCCTGACAGGCATGAGTCCCCACAAAGCCCACTGCCCAGGGCTGTGCCCAGTAGGCTTGGCATCAGGGTTAATCCGGGACAGGTTTCTTCCTCCCTCCCCTCCTCTTTCTTTCTCTCTCTTTTTTCCTCTTCTTTCTTTCCTTTTTTATTTTTTGTTTTTTGAGACAACGTTTCTCTGTGTAGCTCTGGTTGTCCTGGAACTAGCTCTGTAGATCAGGCTGGCCTGGAACTCAGAGAGACCCCCCTGCCTCTGCCTCCCGAGTGCTGGGATTAAAGGCGTGGGGGTGGGTCTCTAACGGTGACCTCCGGGGCTGTACTCCGGCTCCCTCATATTCCTGAGAGCATCAAGGGGCCCTGTGGACATCTGTGACAGTCTGAGAATCGAGAGACACACCAACATACTGGAGGCCAGAAAACATAGTCTCAAAAACTCTCCAGAAGCCTGGGCCATCTACAAGGTAAAATTTAAAATATTTAAATATAGTCAGCCTCTGGGATACAAACCACGGGCACCTGAAGAGGGCGCTAGAGACCGCCTGCGACCTCCGTCCACACAAAGCAGACACCAGTGCATCCCAGAGGCTTAGCATCCAGCGACAGACTCTGGCCAGGCTAGTGTCTCTGCGTTCACTTTGCCCTTTGGAGTTTGACAACCTCATGACAAGAAGATAACAGAGCTAACAGGATTAGCTATGCCTCCTATTAAGTCCTCAAACTGCCCTGTGCTCTTTATTTTTTTCCCTTCCTTCAGGATAAAGGATGCATATAGCCCAGGCTGTACCCAAATCTTCAAGCTGTGAAGGGTAACCTTGAACTCCTGACCCTCTGTCCTGCACCTCTTATTGGGACAACAGGCGTGTGCCATTACACCCAGCAGTGGTGTTTCCAGCGATTTCTGACCCAAGGAAGTGAGGAAGAACAGGGTAGCATTGTCCTCTGCAGCAGTACTGTGAGGGCCTTGAGTTCGAATCCCTGGCAACCCCGTAAAAAGCTGGACCTGGGGATGTGTCTCTCTGATCCAACCAGTGGGGCAGAGATGGGTATCCTTGGGGCTGGGTGATGGGTAGTCTAGAGGGGTGAGGGGATCTAAACACTGCAGTGGGGAGCCCTAGGGCAAAGCACCTGACTTCTGGCCTCCACACACATGACATATACCACACCATACACACACACCACACAAACCACACCACACACACACAAACATATTTACAACAGACACCAAAATCACCACACAAGGAGTCCAGGCAACCAAGCCTCCAATCTCAGGAGGGTGAGCCCACAGCTGACCGCAGCACCCTGCTCTCCACACCAAGTGCGGCGGCATTTGCACCTCGGAAGAATGAGGCGTCAAGGCAGAAGGGAGCCTGACCACAACTTATTTGAGGGTTTCATGCTGCTCTTGGGAAGGTGTTTTGAGGTCCGGTTCTTCACACCCCTGAAGCATTTCTTTCCCGAATACACAGCCCTAGGGGAGAGAGAGCCTGCTGTGGCTGCACTGCCTCTTCTGCACAGGAGGGGGGCTCCTAGGCGGGGAGTTGCCCACTAAGATGAGGTCTACCTGGGGGGAGGCTGGAGAAGAGGGAGCCGAGTTAGTCTGTGGGGTCCCTGGTGGGACACCCTGAGGCTCCAGGCAGTAAATGCCCTGGAGGGAAAGAGCATCCAGTGACCCTGAGAGAACAGCCACGTGGACACCGTCTGCAGTCACAATCCAGTGGCGGGCTAGGGAGATGACCCTGTGGGTAGGAGGGCTGCTCCTGTTGTAGGCCATCAGCCTAGTTCAGTTTCAAGGGAGTAAAGTCTCAGAGAAAGAGCAGGGCGCCTAATGTTGCCCTCTGGCCTGCATGTCTCTCCCACACTCTTTGACCAATATTGACCTCGGTTATCCCTTTAAACCTTTAGGCTGAGCCTTTCAAGGTGAAGGGGTTTGTGCATGCACTTGGGTGGGAACAGCCCCGGCGGCTGCTGCTGTGCTCTGCAGCTCCGATTCTCTGCGCGGCAGCTCTCGACTCTCTGTGAGCTGCACCCTGCACCCTGCTCTGCCTGGCAGCGAACCCAAGGGCTGAGTGCTGTGGGCCAGTGTGCAGCGGGAGCCCCCCCCCCCCCCCCCCCCCCGCCCCACACTGACCTTATTTGGAAATGAGGACCAGCGGGTGAGTCCTAATTCAGTCTGACAGTGCCCTTAAAAAGGGCTGAGGAGATGAGGTGGCTCA
The DNA here is from genome assembly GCF_014885135.2 of Alexandromys fortis. Taxonomy (NCBI): domain Eukaryota; kingdom Metazoa; phylum Chordata; class Mammalia; order Rodentia; family Cricetidae; genus Alexandromys; species Alexandromys fortis. The sequence goes on from NW_026068121.1 coordinate 1,185,685, forward strand.
GTGAGTAAAGACTCAGCAAACTTGAGAGGGAGGGGCGGGGGAGAGGAGCTAGGAGCCAGTTACCTGTGGTGCACACTCGTACCCCCGCACATTGGCTCTCTAGCCCACTTAGCCTACTTGGCAGATCCCAGGCTAGCGGGAGACCCCATCTCAAAATACACACACACAGCTCTGTCCGTGTATGGAGGTGGACCGGGGCTCAGCTGTGGTGTTCCTTTCTGGGTGGCCCACGCCTCAGTGTCAAGACAAGGAGTCAGCTGACTTAGAGTGGTTATAGGTGCTGTGCTTGCGCTCAGCACCCCTCCCCCATGCTCCCCGTGGACCCGTCCTGGGGGTGCAGATAGCAGGTGTGGTGAGTCGGGATTTCTAGAGCCCAGACCTCCTCTGAGGTCCAGCAGGGCTCCCTCGGAGGGGGTCTGGAAGGTGGTGGGCCATCAAGATCGGTGGCCACTGTCCCCTGACCACAGCAAAGACAGAAGGGGCAGGACACTCTGCTAGCAGCCCTCGCCACCCAGTCCTGCTAAGCCAGGCCGTCAGGTCTCACCATGAGGGCAGCCAGGACATTTCTGCTCCAGAAGTCACAAGTACATGGTTTCGATCTGGGCTCTGTATTTCTGGGTTATGATACGTCTCCGGAGTTTCGCTGTTGGCCCTGTGGAGAAAGGAGAGGTTAGTCAAACTGAGGAAGGCAAAGTTCCACACTTCTTGTGGGCACCTAGGGACAGGGTCCCACGGCTGGACTGGGGCTTTTCCTGATCTCACTGAGAGGGTGAGATGTCCAATGGACTGGTGTAGTGACGGTTCTGCCGTATGTGTGTGTACATTTGAATGCATTGTGAAAAGAGGCCAGGAGAGACTATCCGATCCCTTGGCAGCTGGAGTTACAGACTTTGGGAATCTGAATTCTGGCTGGTGTGTGTGTGTATGCGCACACACACATACCACACACATGCACGTGCACACGCGCGCACCACTGAGCCACTTCTCCAGCCCAGGATGAGGAGTTTTGACGTTAGCTCCAGAGCATAAATGTGTCTGTCCTAGGGAAGAAGCAACACGGGGAGGCCAGTCGGGGGCTGGACGCAGCTGGTAAATGTCCCATGTTCTAGCTGGTCCCACAGACCTGACCACCAGGGAAGGGTACAGCCCAGAGCTGCCCTCTGAAGGCCCAGGCCAGGCTACTCACCCAGCTCTCCACCTTGGATGGAAAAGTCTTTCTCCAAGATGGTCCACTTCCGAATTCTCTGCGAGTCAGAGATCACTTCCTGATTGACGTTGTCTATGCCACGCTGGATGGCTGTGTAGATCAGTGGGTCTCGAAGCCTCACTACATCCGACACAGTGGCTGCCGTGCTGCCCAGTGTCCGGCAGAAGTTAAGGGCCTCCAGGTTCAGGTTGTCCAGGGGCTCCCCACTCATTCGGTCTGTCTCACACTGCCCCAGGACAAAGCTGTCACCATGCACGTTCCCTGGTCATCCCGGACCCCAACCCAGACCCAGACCCAGAGCCTGAGCTCCGGCCGCCTGCGGTCCCGCCCCCTGGGGCTGGGACCACCCTGGGTACCTTCAGCGTCAGCAGCATGCTCAAGAACTTGGCCTTGTCGCCCACCAGCACGGCGTTGCTGATGATGGGAATCTTCTCCTTCACTAGGGTCTCGATGGGAATGGGGGCCACATTTTCACCAGCAGCTGTGATCAGCATTTCTGGAACGAGATCCCAGCTTGGTACAGTGCCCCCACCCCGAACCTGGGACCAGGGCAAAGGTTGATATGGCTTCCTTACAGGCACCCCAAGTCCCCACCCACTCCTGCTTCCCTCCCAACATTTATGTTCTTAGGACCCCACGTGGACAGAATCTGTCCTCTTAGCTTTGGTCAACCTGTCAAGCCAGGAGTCTCCTGGGAAGATGGACCTTAGCTAGAAAATGTCTCCACAAGATTGACCTGTGGGGCATTTTCTCAATTAGAGATCGATGTGGTAGGGCCTAGTCCACTGTGGGCAGATCCACTCCTGTCCTGCTGGTCTTTGGTTCTATAGAGAGCAGGCTGAGCAAGCAAGCCAGTAAGCAGCACCCTTCTACGGCCTCTGCATTAGCTCCTGCTTTCTGCATTGACCCCCTGGATGATGGCGTGTGGCCTGAGCTGTGAGCTGAAGAAACCCTTCACTTCCTGAGCACTTTGACCATCACTGTGCAACCCAGTATAGCTCCAGGCTGCGGCTCTCCAGCCCCAGCCTTCCCAGGGCTGTGCTGGTAGGGTTGCCCCCACTCTCTCTGAACCTTCGCTGGGACCTCCTGGCCTCAGGCTGCAGTCTCACTCCAGAGCGACCTGCCCCCAGTATGACAGGTCCCTATGACCTGGGGTGTCCCTAGTATCAGGCACCCTGATGTCCCCCATACTGCCTGTACTCCTGGTAACCTGTCAGTTCCCCTAGCATACCTCGCTTTCTTTGCTCCAAAGGTGTGCCGTACCTTTGATTCGGCCAGTGATGAAGAGGAAATCTTGGCTGTCCACGCGGCCCATATCCCCAGAGTGCAGCCAGCCGTCCTCATCCAACACCTCCAACGTGGCCTCCTCCCTGTCCAGGTAACCCATAAAGACGTGCCGGCCCCAGATGCACACCTCGCCCATGCCGTCTTTGTTCTGCTCATACAGCATGTTCCTGCAGCCATTGATGACCTTGCCGCAGCTGCCGGGAGGAGAGCACCAGGGTCTCACAGTGCTGCCGACCCTGGGTCCTCCCACACCAGCAGCCCAGAGTCCTGAGGTTCGTCTACTGTCCCAGCTAAACTCATGTCCCTCCGACACCCAGTGGTCAGGTTCTCCATATTCTGTGCGTCTGGAAGCCCCGCAGGATCGCAAGTTGTTTCTACATCCACTTATTATTATTATTATTATTATTATTATTATTATTATTATTATTATTGTGTTTTTTCTCGAGACAAGGTTTCTCTGTAGCTTTGGAGCCTTTCCTGGAACTAGCTCTTGTAGGCCAGGCCGGCCTTGAACTCACAGAGATCTGCCTGCCTCTGCCTCCCAAGGGCTGGGATTAAAGACCTGTGTCACCACCACCCAGCTCTACATCCCTGAAGACCTCGGGATGGCGGTGTCACCTCCCCTATGAGAACACTGGGGGCAACAGCCCTGTGATGGCCAGGATGGCGGCATAAAGCACCACAAGGTGGAATATTGGCAGAGAGGGAACGTATGGAGAGGCAGCACTCTGCGTTCACTGGCTTACAGACACGCACTGTGTGCTCTATCAGCGGCCATATGCCTGCCCTCCTAGTGCTGGGGGTGGACACAGGAGCCTCCTCCTCGGTCCAGCCCACAGCATGACTAGTGTCCTGGTAAAATGGCATGATGTGGTCACGGTGAAGAAGACCATGTTCAGGTGAGATGCACCCAAGGGTGTCTGCAGTTCAGGGACACCATCAAGTTCTGGCCATTCCTCCTCCTCCATTTTTATCATTATTGTTATTCTGGTCCCTCGCTTGCATCCTGTACGCTAGAAACCTCAAGCAAAGGCAGAAAGCTACCATCCCAGAAGCGTGGTACGCTATACTTGGGAGGAAGTGTTCTCTGGTATTTTTGGCGCTCTATCTGGGCTAAACACACATTCGTTCAGGTCTCCCCCAAAAGAAGTCACACAACATGACAGGTGGCTCTCGAGCAAGTGCCCTTCTTGGAAGGTTGTGGGATAAGCCAGAGGGCTGGAGAATGGGACTGTCAGGATACCCAGGTCAGGACGTGTCTCCGCCAGAGGTCACCACCCCCTTCATGGCCTCAGCCCATGACACTGGGGACTTGGGGTACCTCAGAACTCTGTATTTGTTCCTGCTGGAGGCTGTGTGCGGTCCGGAGCACTCACTCATCCCGTAGATCTCACCGATAGGGATGTCCAGACTGAGGAAGAACTCCGAGACTTCCTGGGAGAGCGGAGCGGCCCCACTGAAGAAGGAGTGGCAGTTGTCCAGACCCAGGGACGTCCTGACCTTCGTGAACACGAGGGCCTTGGCCATGCGGTAGTTCAGGGGGATGTCTCTCTTCCTGGGAATGGCATCATCAAGGACAGCCAGCTTCAGATGACAGAGCTCCTCCGTGATCCCTCTCCCCCACTCCAGGATACCATGCCTACCCCAGCATCCGCTTGGTGTTGACCTTTAAGCCGAGTATCTTTGCCCATACAAACGCCTTCTTCCTCAGACTTGAGGACCTTGACACATTTTCCTTGATGGTGTCCTGCATCTTTTCCCAGACACGAGGCACCCCCAGGAAAATGGTAGGCTTCACCTCCTGAAGAGTGTACACCAAGGTGCCCTGTGCAGGACAGGGCGCATGAGGCCCTGCAGCACCTTCAGGAGTCACACATGTCCCTCCCCCTTCCCCCAGAGCATGGGGACAACCCCCCCACCCCGGCTTCACAGCAGCCAGTCAGACTCAGATTCATCCACCCCACCCCATGTGTGCATGTTCGCATGTGTGCACATGCATACAAATACATGAGTGTACACGTGTGTGCACCTGGGCATATGTGCGCATGTGTGTGCGAGAACATACAAACAGGTTCACAGACAACATTTTACACTCATGATCACATGCTTTCAGCATGCATCCCCCGAGTAGCTTCCTGCGTCTGGGAAAGGATATTCGTGTACAAAAGCAGACAGCCCTGCGTGGGTTTCAGCCCTCTTTCTCACCTAGCATGATAATCAACTCTAAGTGAGGAGCTAAGAGCAGACGGCACATCAAGGAAGAGCACATCAAGGAAGACGGGGATGCTTTGTCCTAGCAGAGCATGGGGGACATCAGCAAACTGAACTCATCAAAGCCAGGCTTCCTTCCCGCTTCAAAAGACCGCAACGGGAAGAACGAAAGAGAGCAGACGACAGGAGAAGGCAATTGCCAACCGTGGCATCTGGTAAGGACTCGTTACCTGAGAACACCTGGAATGCAAAAGATCTGAAGAGAAATTAAATCCAAATAGTCCTCCATTTCCCTGCAGAGAAGAGCAAGCCTCCCAGCGGTGTCAAGCAAGCACAGCCTAACGAGACGCAGAGCAGGGGCTGCGGTCAAGATGACTGTATGAGAGAAGAAAGAAAAAGAAAAGAGAGGCACAAACAGCTGGAACCTAAGAGGTGAAACCCAAGCAGCAGTGTGCCCACGGGAAGATGCTCATCATCATTTATAGTGAAAGAAGAGCCAGCAGAGGTGGTGACCTGCCTGCCAGCTCATCCCCTGGAGACATGAGTGACGATGACACTTTAAAAATGGATACATGAGCCCGGCGGTGGTAGCGCACGCCTTTAATCCCAGCACTCGGGAGGCAGAGGCAGGTGGATCTCAGGGAGTTCGAGGCCAGCCTGGTCTACAAGAGCTAGTTCCAGGACAGGCACCAAAAGCTACGGAGAAACCCTGTCTCGAAAAACCAAAACAAACAAAAAAAAATGGATACATGACTTGCACTGGAGGCAATGGAGAAGCGGGCATCCACACTTGATAGAGATGTCCGAAAAGGGGAAACTTTCAAGCCCCTTGGGGCAGTGGAAACACCTGACACACTCAAAAGTGTTTCCACTGCACGGTACTCCGTGCTGGGCACTTACCCTGCATCCCATCCATCTACAAACAGAACACCCGAGATCAACACGGCCACACACACAAGGGCAGAGGAGGAAGGCCATGTTCTGAGGCTACTCGATCCCAGAACCCGAGGCTGGGCGGCCAAGTGATTCCCAGAGACCTCCTGCTCCACTCCACAGCACCAGGGTTACGGGTGTGCAGGTGGCCACGCTCAGATTTTTACCTGAGTGTTGGGCTTTTGAACACAAGCGGTCTTACAGCTGAGCTGTCCCTGCAGCTCTACTGTTTGTGGTATGCAATGCCCCTGCGGCCTGGAGGAGGGAATGCATGCCACCAGAAAGGCTGCATGTGATGACATCACAGCAGGTGTTGTTCTGAAAACCTCAGAGCCCTGGTTATCTGGATTACTCCTGGCCACATATGGCTTTTCTTTTTCCTTCACTTTCTTTATGGTGCTCCTGTGGCGATCAGGGGACACCTGGAAGGAATCAGTTCTCTCTTCTGTGTGGAGACTGGGGATCAGAGTCATGGTTACAGGGTCCTCATCAGGCAGTGCGGCTCTGCGTCCGTGCGTGACTGTGTCTGTGTGTGTCTCTGTGTCTGCGTGTGTCTCTGTGTCTGCGTGTGTCTCTGTGTCTGCGTGTGTCTCTGTGTCTGTGTGTGTCTCTGTATGTGCGTGTGTCTTTGTGTCTGCGTGTGTCTCTGTGTCTGCGTGTGTCTCTGTATCTGCATGTGTTTTTGTGTCTGCGTGTATCTCTGTGTCTGCGTGTCTCTGTGTCTGTGTCTCTGTGTCTCTGTGTCTGCGTGTGTCTCTGTGTCTGTGCGTGTCTCTGTGTCTCATGTGTCTCAGTGTTTGCGTGTGTCTCAGTGTCTCCATGTGTCTCTGTGTCTGCGCGTGTCTCTGTGTCTGCATATTTCTCTGTATGTCTGCGTGTGTCTCGGTGTCTGCGTGTCTTTGTGTCTGTGTGTCTCTGTGTCTGCGTGTATCTCTGTGTCTCAGTGTCTGCGTGTGTCTCTGTGTTTGCATGTTTCTCTGTGTGTCTGCGTGTTTCTCTGTGTCTCATGTGGTTCTGTGTCTGCACGTGGCTCCGTGTCTGTGTGCGGCTCTTTGTCTTTGTCTGCATGTAGCTGTGTCTGAGTCTGCATGTGGTTGTGTCTGCATATGGCTGTGTCTATGTCTTATGTGGCTCTGTGTCTATGCATCCACATGCTTCACTGTTCTCATGGAGTATCCCCTTGTAATTGACCCTGACGCCTTCACCCCCCACCAGTACTCACTGTAAATTTAAACTTTAATACAAGTTCAAACAATAACAATAAATAAAGGATCTTGAGAAGTCAGATTTTCTGGGTGATCAGGTGGCTCAGTGTCCTGTCCAGGGTCCACATGGGAGGGAGGCAGGAGCCTCAGCAAGGACTGAGGCTTATGTGTGTGCCGGGTGATCACACATGTATGTATGGCACCTGAGTGTGTTTACATGCTCATGTCTGTATTTGTACGCTTGCACTTACGTGTTTGTCACTGCCTGTAAGTGTACATTTATGTGTTTATTGTATGTCTTTACTGTATTGTATGTCTAGGCTTATGTTTGTATGTATTTTTGGTTAGTGTTTTGTCACTTGACACAAACTCGAGCCATTAGGAAGAGGACTCCCAGTAGGAAATGCCTCTACCAGGTTGGCTCTAGGGCATTTCCTTAATCAGTGATTGATGGGGAGGCACAGGCCACCTTGGGAGGGGCTATTCCTGGGTTCTATAAAAGAAAGCAGGCTGAGAGGAAGCCAGTAAGCAGCACCCTCCATGGCCTCTGGTTCCTCCAGGTTCCTGGTCTGTGTGTGTTCCTGTCCTGACTTCCTTCAGTGAGAAACCCTTCCCTCCACAGCTTGCTTTGGGTGAAGGTGTCTTCTTATCACTACAGTGGAACATCTAACTGAGACAGTGCGTTTACATACATATTTGTCTATGTCTGTTTGTGACTGCTTAGGGTATGTTCACGTGTTTGAATGCGTGAGCTGTGTTCATGTGTGCTTTTCTGTGGTCACATACATGTGTGATGAGGAGTTACTTTCATTGGTTAATAAAGAAATTGCCTTGGACCATTTGATAGGCCAGCCCTTTTAGGTGGGTGGAGTAGACAGAACAGAATGCTGGGAGGAAGTGAGGCAATCACCATGCCTCTCCTCTCTGGGTCAGATGCCATGAAGCTCCAGCCCAAGATGGATGTACACTAGAATCTTCCTGGTAAGACACCACCTTGTGGTGCTACACACATTATTAGATATGGGTTAAAGCAAGATATGAGAGTTAGCTAGAAAGAGACTAGAGCTAATGGGCCAAGCAGTATTTGAATGAATACAATTTGTGTGTTGCTATTTTGGGGTATAAGCTAGCCAGGCGGCTGGGAGCCGGGTGGCAGGAACACAGCCCACTGCTCCTTACTACACATGTGTGTTCATTGACGTTTGTGTTTCTCTGCCTTGTTAGTGCTGAACCTGGCAGGTAATGTGCACCCGGCTTTACAGACAGGGAGAGGAGGCTGGAGACAGGCTCCCTGCTTAGAGGGCTAGGTACACCTGCACAGCCCCCGTGTGGAAACTCTTAACCACCTGGAACTTCAGCTCCAGGGGGACCAAGGCCCTCTTAGCTAGTATGGACACCAAGTACACAACAGGGCACATATATACATGCAGTAAACACTCACAAACACACACACAATGACATGTTTTAGAAAGTGGAGGAAGAGGCCACAAGCCAAGGAATAAAGGCAGCCTTTCTTCTAGAATCTGGAAAAGGCAGGAGAATGCATCTCCCCAGGGCTCCACGACAACCACTTTAGCCACGAGACAGCCTAGTTAGAACCTGTAGCCCAGACCTCGTGAGGACACCTGTATGTTGTGTTAACTGGCTTCTCTCGTCACCAGTTGTCAACTAGGGGTGATGTGGACTCCAGACTTCTCATGCAGTCTCCTGAAGTTTGGCAAAGTCTGCAACAAAAGGAGCCGGACATTTCTTTCCCTATTCTGAAAAGCCTACCAGAGGGTCATCTCCAGCAACGTGAAGGAATGGTACCAAGAAACTAGGAAGACAACTGCAAAGACCCCAGTAAAGAGGCCCAGGCTGGGAGCCAGGGAGAGGCTTGCAGGGCAACATGCCGAGGGCACCACTCAAGCCTGCCCTGGCCCCTCATGGCCCACAGCATCTTCTTTCCCACAGCACTGCATTACTGGGCAGCTGTACTTGCCCACAGGCACAGCCACGTGCTGCGTTTGTGTCAGTGTGCACCTTGCAGGTAGACACACAGGTTCTGTGTCCTTGTGGTCATGCCTGACACTCCGCTCCCCAGGGGTCCATCTGCACAGTACGACCTTCTGTTCCTGGCTCAGTCCTCTCCCCGGCCCTTGCTTGGCTCCCTTCCTTCCAATAAGTCACGAAGCATCTCAGGTCTTGCTTTCAGTTATCCCAATCTAGAACAAACAATGAGCCACCCAGCTCCCAGCAGAACACTGACAGGAAGAACCTGAGAGGCAAATATTTCGCCTACTGATCACTCTGAGAAATCCTGACAGAGCTGCAGCGGAGTTGGCGCCTCGTAGTCAGCCCTTTGTTGCCGTGACAAGGGACAGTTTCTTTTCAGAAGATGGAGAAGGGGAAGAGGGTGGAGACCGTGAAGGAGCTGAATCCTCCTCTAACACACAGGAAAACACCAGATGATGAATCCAGGAATGGTAACATTATATACTCCAGAACTCTGAATCCAGGAATGGTAACATTATATACTCCAGAACGCTAGAGTTGAATACAAAAGAAATTACTTCTCAACTAAGTCTGCTAAGGGGGTAAGCTGCAACACTGGCCAGGCTTTTGGCTTATAGATTTTTTTTTATATAAGCATGAGTTTTGCCTGCATGTGTGTATATGGCTGACCCCATGGAGGGCACTGAATCCCTGGAACTGGAGTCACAGACAGTTATGAGCCATCATGTGGGTGCTGGGAATCGAACCTGGGTCCTCTGCAGGAGCAGCCGGTGCTTCTCAGGCCAGAATCCTCTCCCCAGACTTGAGCCTAAAGGTTGGGAATTCACAGGAGCATGCTCACACACACTCCAAGCACACACTTTTAAAAAGGGAAAACTCACAAGATGGCTGTGTGGGTAAAAGCACTTACCACGAGCCTGATGACCCGAGTTTGTCCCCAGAATCACAGGGTGGAAGAGAGAATAGACCCTCAAATGTCCACTGACCATCATATGCACACCATGGCACGCATCCCCAGTAAAACACAAATACCGAAAGTACAGACATTCAACGTCACACAGCCTCTAACTGAGCTTGTTTAGGGTACATTCTACACAACTGCACCGCACAGCAAGATAAAAGTAAGAGAATTTACCCAGCTGTTTTCAATGCTGTGGAACAGAGCGGAAAAATGAAGAAGGAGAAAAACTTCTTAGACTTTGTCCACTCCCCTGAAGGCCCACGCCCAGCCTTACCCTGAGTGCATCTGGCTGAGCAAAGAAAATGAGCGCCCCAATCTTGATGGGCAACCAGAGGTCCATCATCTGGGATGCAATGTGGCTGAGGGGCAGGTAGCTGACTACTGTCTCCTGCTTCATTGAGGCGCAGCTCAGCTCCAACTCCCGCCCTGTGGCCGCTGCGGTCCACGTGATCTAGAAAACAAGGATAACCCAGAGCTCTGGTGCCTTACCTGAGGACCACTGTGCATGTGTGTGTGCAAGTGTGCGTGTGTGTGTGTGTGCGCACATGTGAGGAGGCCCGAGATGGAGATCAGTTTTCTTCCTCGACTGCTTCCTACCTTGCTGTTTTAAATTTTTATTTACTGGGGCTGACGAGATGGCTCAGTGACTTGCTGCCCCTGCAGAGGACCTGGTCAGCTCCCGCACCCACATGGTGACTCAGATGCCATGTGAAAAGAGCTTTAGTAGCCGAGCCATCTCCCAACCCCTACAGGGTGACATTCTAGATGAACCCACAAAGCGGTCTCCCCAGCCTCGTTCCTTCCTCCCACCTGCTGGGTGCTTCTGCATATGTGGGAGTCTGTCGGTGTGCAGTGTGGGGAGTGTGCAGTCAGTCTCCACCTTCTGGGGACTCTCACTGAACTTGTTGCTCACCTGTGGTTAGGCTGGCCAGCCACCAAGTCACACACACACACACACACACACACACACACGCGCGCGCGCGCGCGCGCGCGCTCATGCATTTTCTTAAGATACAGACTCTGGGGCAGGCTCTCTTCTCAAAGCAGCTACTCCTGCTCTGTAGCCAGCCTAAAAAAGACCCATCAAGCTTTGTAACCCTCGTGTCTCTGCTGCACTCGCAGCTGGAGGTGGCAGCTTCATGTAACACCCGGACGGCTATGTGGGTGCTGGGTTCCAAACTCCACCCCTAACTACTGCGCCATCTCTCCAGCCTGCTCTGCCTTGTCTTCTGATTCAAGGTCTCTTACTGGACCTGGGGCTCCACAATTTGAGGAGGCTGCCTGGCCAGTGAGCCCCAGGATCTTCCTATCTCCACCACCATCACTGTCATGGTTGGGTGTCACGGACTGAACTGGGGACCTCATGCTGGCGGGAGAGCACTGCACTAAAGACCCCCCCCCCGACTACGGGCCTGCCTCTTACATTTGTGGGTACAGGAGGAGCCCTGGGACTTGGTGGCTGGCCAACGTGGGGAGGAGAGGGTTTCTTTGGCTCACGCTTACAGATAACAGACCATCACCGAGGGAAGTCAGGACAGGAACTCACACAGGGCAGGAATCTGGAGGCAGGAGCTGGTGCAGAGGCCATGGAGGGTGCTGCCTACTCGCTTGCTTCTTATGGTTTTCTCAGCCTGCTTTCTTACAGAGACCAGGACCAGCAGCCCAGGGATGGCACCACCCACCGTGGGCTGGGCCCTCCTAACTGATCACTGTTGTTGAACATTATTTTAACTGTGTAAAGTTGTGTTACTTTTGTGTATGCTGTATTTGTTTAACAATGTAAGAATGTGTCTAATTCTTTTTTTTAAGATTTATTTATTATGTATACAATGTTCTGTCTGTCTGCTTGCTGGTCAGAAGAGAGCACAAGATCTCATTACAGATGGCTGTGAGCCACCATGTGGTTGCTGGGAATTGAACTCAGGACCTCTGGAAGAGCAGTCAGTGCTCTTAACCTCTGAGCCATCTCTCCAGCCCCAGAATGTGTCTAATTCTATAAAGATGTGTTACATCTGTTTGGCCTTGCCTGCCCAAGACACCCAATTGGTCTAACAAAAGACTGAAGTCAACAGCTAGACAATGGATAGGCAGGGCTGGCAGGCAGAATACATAGGAGAAATCTAGGCTGCAGAAAAGGAAAAAAACGAGAGAAGGAGGAGGAGAGGGAGAGAATGAGGGAGACGGGGCCAGAAGCTAGGCAGCCTCCCCACCACCACCACCACACACAGAGCAGGACACACAGAAAGAAGGCAAACTACCCCGAGGCAATCGGTAGATAAAAGAGAAACACGTTAATTTAAATTAAAAGAGCTAGCCAGAAAAAAAAAAAAAAAACAACTAAGCTAAGATCAAGCATTCATAATTTAAAATAAGTCTCAGTGTTGTGATTTGGGAGCACATTAGTGGCCCAAAAGAGAAAGTCAGATCTACTACAGATCGCTAAGAAAGTGCCCCATAGGCTTCTCTGCAGCCCAGTCTTCGGGAGGCATTTTTCTGACTGGAGGGTCCCTGCTCTCAGATGCTCCAGCCAGTGTCAAGTTAACAAAGAACTGTCCAGCGTAGTGTATGTGTGATCACCCTCAATCCCAGTCACTTGGAAGGTGGAGACACATGAGCTGAACCTGTGACCCTGGGTCCAAATGGGAGGCCTAGCAAGTGAGAAATACATCATACACACATGTTCTCACAAGCACGCCATCATCCCAACACGCAGGAGGTGTAGGCAGAAAAATCAGGGGTTCAGGGCTATCCTCAGCTACATAGCAAATTTGAGGCCAGCCTGGACTACATGGCACCCTGTCTCAAAAAATAAACATAAAATGGACTGGAGAGATGGCTCAGTGGTTAAGAGCACTGGCTGCTCTTCCAGAGGTCCTGAGTTCAATTCCCAGCACCCACATTGGTGGCTCACAATCTTCTATAATGAGATCTGGTGCCCTCTTCTGGCCTGCAGGCATAGATGCAGGCAGAATACTGTATACATAATAAATAAATAAAATCTTAAAATACAATAATCCAATGAGGCTGGTGAAATGTCTTGGTTGGTAAAGAGCCTGTCCTACATAAAGCCCTGAGTTCCAGTACTCAGAGCCCGTGTGGTGGTGCTCACCAATAGAGCCAGCCTTAGAGAGGTGGGTTTCTAGACAGACAGCCCTGAGGGACCACAGCTGAGGTCAGGCTCTGGCCTGCACACATACACAGACACAGACACACACATTCACTCAGACTACACACACACACACACACTCACACACTCAGACTACACACACGTGTGTGTACACACACACACACACACACTCACTCAGACACCCACCTGATAGAAACCACAAAGCCAACTCCCATTTCACAGACATGGAAACTGAGGCATGGCACCATCAGTTTTCTTGCCCAAGATTGCTCAGCCCTGTTTGGACCCAGGCCTACTTTCAAGCCTTCAGTTCCACCAACTGTCCAGGTTCCCTGGAGGAAGACCCACACAGACCTACACCCCCCTCCATATTGCTCTGGTTTGCCCAGGGAGAGCATGCTCTGGGGGAACCCTGGCTTACGTTGTCATGGCTCAGCATCACCCCTTTGGGGTTCCCTGTTGTGCCTGAGGTATAGATGAGGACCGCGCACTGGTTGGCCTTCTGGCTCAGGATGATGCGATCGAGCTGCACACTGGGGATGGCATTCCCCAGCTCCATGAAGTCATGCCACTGCGGACAGGAAGGAGGGTGGAGGGTGGTGACCCGCATGGCTACTGTCGGACCCCGTCCTGCCGTCTTACCCCCAGGCATGTTGCCAGCTGGTACAGAGGAAGGGCCAAGGGGCTGGGAGAGACATGCCCAGGACTTTCACACCCCAGCCACCTCCCCAGGGCCTGTCAGTTCAGACAGGCCTCATCCACAGCACAGGGATGCTAGCCCCTCTCTTTGGGCTGTCCCGAGAACTGACTGCCTGGCTGTGCCTGGCTTTGGACAGCACCTGTGGTCTCTTCACAGCCCCTCTGGTGTGTACACTATCCTGAAGGAACAACATGGGTGTAAATAACAAAAGACTGACCCTCAAAACGCTTAAACAAAAACTTTTAAAGTTACATTTAATTACTTATTTTGGGGTGCATGTCTGGGGGATCCCTCTGCCACCTGTGAGTTCCCAGCATCAAGCCCTCTCGTCGGCCTCTCCCCCAGGAGCCGGTGACCCTGGGAGGGGAGCTCCTAGGCTTTCCTGAGCTCACATGTCCAGGCTTCCTCACCTCAGCAGTCATCCCTGACTGAATGAAGCCGGAGTATCCCGTCAATCCAGGGCTAGAGCTCATGAAGAGGAGGAATGCAGCTAACACAGCCTGGACTGTGGGGTCCCCAGGAGCTGCAGGGTCCCCAGGGGCTAGAGAATAGGACACTAGAGGATGCAAGCTCCTGGCCGCAGCCCTCTGCCTAAAACCAGCCCTTCTAAGCTGCAGGGAAAGGGACCGGCAAATGACCTTCCTTGCTCAAGACATTTGGAGTTGGCCTTTTGTTTTGTTTTTCGAGACAGGGCTTCTCTGTGTAGACCTGGCTGTCCTAGAACTCACTCTGCAGACCAGGCTAGCCTTGAACTCAGAGATCTGCCTACCTCTGCTAAAGGACTAAAGGCAATGGCATCCTTCAGGTTTAGATGATCGTCCAGGGCAGCTAAGCAGACTGAGGCGCTGGTCCTAAAAAAGTGTATTCTTAAACTGAATCTTAAAACCTAGGCTTGAACCCCTGTCATGGTCCCAGCACACAGGAGGTTGAGGCAGGAGGATGTTAAGTTTTAGGCCAGCTGGGCTGTGAGTTCAGGACTAGCCTGAGCTACATACATATCTAGATCTATCTCCACTCCAACCTCATGGGGCCACCCAGCCACCTTAGAGTAGATAATACGTTGCTATGTAACAGAACCACCCCCTGTGTGTGTGTGTACCAGTGAGGGGCACAACAGAACCACCCCCAGAGGGAACATGCCAATCTATGTATTGACTCGTTCCTCTGGGACAACCGCTGCTGCCACCTAGTGGCTGAAGGTCAGAGGCAAGGCTCCAGGACTATCCCTGCCAAGGGTCCTCTGCCCCAAATTCAAGAGTGCCAAGCGTGATCAGGGGTACATCTAACTAAGGAGGTTTGCTTTTGCTTTTTCTTTCCTTCAAAAGTCAGCATTAAAAGTTGAACTCAGTTAATCCCAGCACTCGGGAGGCAGAGACAGGCAGATCTCTGTGAGTTCGAGGCCAGCCTGGTCTACAAGAGCTAGTTCCAGGACAGGAACCAAAAGCTACGGAGAAATCCTGTCTCGGAAAAAAAAAAAAAAAAAAAAAAAAAAAAGTTGAACTCAGGTTCTCCCATCACGCACCAGGCAAGAAGACACCAGACGGCTACATTCCCAGCCCCTCACTGGGGATTCTAGGCGGGGCTCCACCCTGACCACGCCCCCAGCCCCCTCACTGCAGGATTCTAAGTTGCCATTCTGAACCAAGCCCCAGCCCTCTTCTTTTAGTTGTTGCTCTGGCAGGCCTTAAACTTAGAATCCTCCTGTCTGAATCTTTCTAGTAGCTAGGGTGGCAGGCCTGTGTCCCCAGTTTTGCTTCAAACATAAACTTTAAAGCAATCCAAGACTCATGATACTCTTGCTGGTAGTGGCATGGGCTGACCTGTGACTGCTCTGTGCCTGAAAGACCCAGCAGCTAGAGGAAATGTTCATAAATCCGGATACACATAATAGAGTATGACTTGAACATAAGCACAACACTGAAACTGCCTCTGCTTCCTGAGTGCTGAGATTAAAGGTGTGTGCCATCACGCCTGACTTGTCCTGAACTCTCAATGTACACCAAGTCAGCCTTGAACTCACAGAGATTCTCCTGCCTCTGGCTGGAAGTGTGGCCACTATGCCTGGGGATGGGTGTTTTTTTTTTTTTTTAAGATAAATCTTTGAAGCCATGTGTGTTAACTGCCTCAATGTAGTCATTCCACAGTGTACACAGATGTTAAGTATTAGGTTGTAGACAGGTGTGACAGCTCAGCCAAACCTGACGACCTGCGTGACGGAATGGGACGACCTTCCTGACCTCCCCGCATGCCTCTCCCACAATAATACACGCCTAACACAAATAAATGCAGTAAGATTTGTAAGAGAAAACACATATATTAGGCTCTAACAGTGTTTTGTTTTGTTTTTCGAGACAGGGTTCCTCTGTGGTTTTGAAGCCTGTCCTGGAACTAGCTCTTGTAGACCAGGCTGGTCTCGAACTCACAGAGATCCGCCTGCCTCTGCCTCCCGAGTGCTGGGATTAAAGGCGTGCGCCACCACCGCCCGGCTATATTAGGCTCTAAATAGCTATGATACAGAATATCTGTCTCAAAAAGATAAATCATGCAAAACATGCAAATACAAATACATATATGCAAAATTTCCCCTTGGAAGCTGAAAATAAGGTTTTAAATAACATGTTTTAATCCGCTTAGTTTTCAAGTTGGGTGTTTTGTTTTGTTTTTTTTCAACTCCTTCGACTTTCTGACAGGCACAAAATAATGAGTTCCCGCCTCATCTTCTGTCACTACTCACCTGTCCCTCTAGCCACGCCCACTTCCCTCTTGGGGCCCCACTCACTCACTTGCACGTGCCTCTCCACTTCCTTCCCGAGAGCAGCCCCACCCACTCCTCCTTTAAGGCCCCACTTTGCCCAGTTCCTCAAGGAGTCCTTGCCCTTCACTGCCTATTTACCTCTGCGGCCCCACCTACTATCCCAGCCATACCCAAGCCCCGCCCCTCTCTCAAGCCCCGCCCCTCCCCCAGAGGACGCCTCGCTCCGCAGGCCCCGCCCTTCCCAGAGGCCCCGCCCCAAGCCCCCCCCCCCTCCCGTACTCACCGAGTACAGGTTCCTCGGGCTGTTTTCCCCCAAGGGCAGCCTGAATTGCACGATGGCTTTCACGGGCTCCATCTTGTCCGGTGGAATCTGAAAGAGTTCCCTGTGGGCTCAGGGTCCACACCGGACTGCTCGTAAAGGCGTTTGCACATGGTGGAAGAGGAGGGCCGACTCCACAAAGCTGTTCTTTGTCCTCCACACACCGTGGCAAATATACGGACACATTCATACGTAAATAAACGTGTTTTTTTTTTTTGAAAAAGGAAAGTAATTTTTATAAATGAAGGCTGGAGTTGTGCTCAGTGGGCAGAACAGTCACCAGCACTCACAAAGCCCTGGGGCCTGGACCCAGCACATGTCACCCCAGCTCTCAGGAGGTGGAGGCGGGAGGATCAGGAGGCCAAGGCTAGCTTCAGTTACACGGTGGGCTCCAGGCCAACCTGGGCTACATGAGACCCAGTTCAATGCTGGCAACCAGGAGTCAAAGGGAGCTGTTGCACATGGCCTCAGACTCCAGCCACCCTAAGAAGGAATTCACTGGGGACACATGACCAACAGCTAAACCACAGGTAGACATACATGTCCCTGCTCACATTGTTTCTAGAGAATGTTTGACTCGAACCTAGAGACACAGAGCCAACTGTCACGGCAGCTCTTGCGTTTTGTTTTTTAACGTTGGTGTCTATGTATGTGTCTGTCTGTCTGTGTGTCAGAGGACAGTGTTGGGCATCTTCCCCATCACTCTCTGCTTGTCTTTTCGGGCGGTGTCTCTCATTAACTGACTGGCAAGGGTCCTGTCTGACATCCTCACATTGTGATGACAGACTCAGGTCCTCACTGAGCCACCTCCCCAGCTACTCATGGCCAAGCTGAACAACATATCCGCCTGGCCCCCTGGGCTCTCCTTCCAGGGACCCTCCCTCCAGACCATCCTGCAAACCCAGGCAGGTGCTGGGCACCTGTGCACAGGTGAGGAATGAGAGGCGTTTCTGGAACATCTGTATGAACATGACCGCTACAGGATAGTGCTGGCAGACAGACATGCCAGCCTCCTGCGAATGTAGTCTTCAGAGGGACGCTGGAAAGTGAGGTGAACCAACACCCACAATCACCTTCCCCGCCCCCAAGCAATTTTTTTGGAGGTCTTCTGTGGATGCACCGCAGACAGCGCACCCCAGCACCGACCCGCCCCGAGTCCCACTCACCGACAGGATTTTCTGCAGCTGTTGGTCATTTTCCACCAGCAAGATGTTCACCTTGGCATGCTTGATGACGTACTGGCAGGCCTCGGCCGAGTTGGTGACATAAATGCCAACGCAGAGCCCCCTGGGGACAGCAGACACACTCAAGTGTGGACAGACAGTGCTTTTGGAAGAATTCATTCTTGATTTTTTTTAAATGTATGTGGGTGTTTTCTCTGTATGTCTGTGTATGTCACATATGCAAAGCACCCAGAGTGGCCAAAGGGACACATCATATCCCCTGGAGCTGGAGTTACAGACGGTTGTGAGCTGCCATGTGGTGCTGGGAGAACCTGGGTCCTCCGGAGGAGCAGCCAAGGCTCTTCCTACAATTTATTCTTTTTCAAATCACAGGTATTTGTGTGAATGTGGTGACTCACCCTGCAGCGAGCAGTGGAGGTGGGGGGGAGCCAGCGGGTTCTCTCCTGCCACCCTGGGGACCCAGTGCATGGAGACCAGCAGGTTTGACGGCAGGTGCCTTTGTCCACCGAGCCGGCATCTCCCAGCCAGTGCTAGCGTCTTCTATGGCTTCTCAGAATTGAACTTGGGTTTTCACGCTGCCGTAAGGCCGTTAGCATCCAAGCAGCTCCCCTGCTGCAGCTGGGGGGGGGGCGGTTATGAGGCTCTCTGTACCACAGAGCTCCAAACCACCAGCCTTCTGTGGAGGTCGCCAGCAGTGAGAGCTCAGCCCAGGCTGGGGATGGCTCAGTGGTTAGAGAGCTGGCTGGCCACTCTTGCAGGGGACCCCAGTTCAGTTCCCAGCATCCACTTGGTTCACAATGGCCTATAACTCCAGCTCCAGGGGATCTGAGCCCTCACCCCATCTCCTGGCCTCTGTATGATGGAGGAAGGACATTGGTTAATTATAATAAAGAAACTGCCTTCGCCCATTTTATTGGTTAGAACATAGGTGGGTGGAGTAAACAGAAGAGAATGCTGGGAGAAAGAAGATGAGTCAGGGAGTCGTCATGGTTCTCCCACTCCAGACAGACACAGGTTAAGATCCTCCCTGGTAAGCCACCTCGTGGGCTACACAGAATATTAGAAATGGGTTAGAACAATATGTAAGAGCTTGCCAATAAGAGGCTACAGATAACGGGCCAGGCAGTGTTTAAAAAAAATACAGTTTCCGTGTAATTATTTCAGGCATAAGCTAGCCATGTGGGTGGCCGGGTGCCGGGAATGCAGCCCTGCCACTCGTAATGCTACATCTGTAGACATCTACACACACACATCTGCACAAATCTTTACATTTAAATTTAAGAGATTATTTTTAAAAGAAAGATAAGGCCAAGGCCACGGGTGGTGGAAGGTGTGTTACTCTTGACCTCCGAATCTGAATCATGTTTTTGTTTGTTTGTTTTTTGGTTTTTTGAGACAGGGTTTCCCTGTAGCTTTGGAGCCTGTCCTGGAACTAGCTCTTGTAGACCAGGATAGCCTCGAACTCACAGAGATCTGCCTGCCTCTGCCTCCCAAGTGCTGGATTTAAAGGTGTGCACCACCACCACCAGGCTCTGACTGAATCGGGGTTTGTGCTGAGTGTGGAGTTCGCAATAATTCAAAACCACCAGCCACCTGCTTCTTCTGCCTGAGTGTCCCATATTCTCAGCAGTTATTACAACAACAGCTGATTAAACATCAGAACTCCAGCTGTGTCAGGAGCTGTGTTACCACAGCCACAGACTTGTGCCAGCAAGCCCCTCTTAAGCTTGCGCTGGCTCCGAGTTCTCACAAATTGGATCTTCTAGTTGTAAAGTGTTACTGAGTCATAAGCTCCTGGAAAGTACCGTCACCGTCATTGGGACTGAACCTCAAATTGTAAAAATCCTTTCTTCTATCACCCCTGACCCCCTTACTCGTGACTTTTGGTTTAAAAAGAGACTACCCCCTCTGTTCCGGGTCACAGTGTCAGAACCCGAGCTGCCCATGACCCTAACTAGTCGGAAGTTCTGGTACCCCGTGGTGGTGGAATAGTTGCCTCAGCTCATCTAACTTTGGTGGCCTCGTCCTCAATATTTGTGCGACTCCCAGACTCAGCACTGTTCAGCTGGTGGTTCGTCCACGTGACCCCAAGGGGGACATACCCAGCCAGGACAGCACCAAGGGCACTGATGGCCCATTCGGCGGAGTTATAGCCCAGGATGCCGACGCCATGGAAGCGCTGCAGGCCCAGCTGGAGGGAAATAAATCAGAAGGAAGCCACCGTCAGCTCCTGGGCATGTCCGCTTCTCAAGATCCGATTATGAGGTGAGAAGAAAAAGGAAAGCGCCTGCGCAGAGCAGGAAGTTGCCGTCCAGCCTGCACTAGGGTGCCATAAGCTCGGATCACCTCTCTCTGAGCACCCACGTGGAACCTTCCATTGTCCCCACAGGAATCGCCACCCCCATTTGACACGAACCCCATCCCTCCCCAGGCCTCCTGAAAACGTGGGTCTGCTGCTCTGTGAACCCCTTGGGATGGCATCTTGCAGTGTGTGTCCTCTGTGTAAGACTCACCCACCGTACTGTCCCCAGGGGCCTTCACGTCTTTTCAGACAAGGTCCCGGGCTTTTCCCTGGTGCTCAGCATAGAGGCCAGGCTGCTGGTGGGAACCCAGGATCTACCCTTCTTCATGCCCTTCGTTTTGATTATGAGGATGTGTGTGCGTGTGCACGTGAAGGTTTGCAGACAGCTGCTGGGGGGCTGTAGACTGTGGAGCCCTAGCTCGAGGGGCTTCAGAGAGGAGCAATATTAGCAACAGGGCAGAGACCACTCTTAAGATATTTTGATGAAAAACGTACCTGCTCTGCTGTAAGGCTAAAGTGAAGAGACTTGAACCAATTTGAACCAATGTTGTGGGCAAAGGAGACTTCAGGACAGCCTAATATTGACTGTGTCACATGGCAAAAGGAGTGAGCAGGGCAAAGAGGAACACAGAATGTGCACTGAGCGGCATCAGGGTATGTAATGTTGGGGCCAAGTCCTGCGCTCAAGGGCACGAGAAGCTTAAAGAAAAGCCTGATGATGGGGCTGGAGAGATGGCTCAGTGGTTAAGAGCATTGCCTGCTCTTCCAAAGGTCCTGAGTTCAATTCCCAGCAACCACATGGTGGCTCACAACCATCTGGAATGAGGTCTGGTGCCCTCGTCTGGCCTGCAGACGTACACACAGACAGAATATTGTATATTAAATAAATAAATATTTAAAAAAAAAAAGAAAGAAAAGCCTGATGCTGAAAAAAGAGGATTGGCGCTCACAGAGCAAGACCCCACCCAGTCAATCTTGCAACTAAAAAAGGAATTAAAGGAAGGTTTATGCAACAAAGAATGGTAGCAAGGACTCAAATCACAGGAGCGTTGGTCCGGGGTGGCCAGGGCCCATCCCAAGCAAGCAGCGGGACTTGGCATATCAGTCATGCGGTTCTGAACTCCCTCAGTGGTTAGAGAAGCCGCTGAGGCATGTGGCAGGGGAGTCCCCGCGTGGGGGCTGTGACAGAGAAGCCTGGATTGTACTGTAGACCTCAAGATGATGGAGATGCCAGAACTATGGGATACTTGCCAAGGAGAGCCGCAGATCAGGTGGGGAGCCAGCCCAAGGAGGGAAGTATGCTACTGTCATTGAAGCTGGGAAAAGCAGAGACCCAAAAGGCTGTCCGCGCTCTCTGACACTAGAGTGATAGGACATGGAGTAATCCAGCTCACCGCTGGATTTCTGTCCTTCTGGGGCAGGGCTTCCTTGCTGTGCCCTCTTTGCTCCCTTTTGGAATGACGACATACATTCTGAGTCACTGCACGCTGGAAGGACGTGACGGATTGCACTGGGTCTTAGAAGAGATTTTGGACTTTGAAACAGTGTTAGACTGTGACAGACTATGTGGACTTCTAGAGTTGGACTGAATGTATTTTGCATTCTATGACCACAAGCGATGGGTCAGGGAGTGGTGTTTGAGAATGGCCCCCACAGGCTCATATGTTTGAATGCTTGGTCCCCAGTTGACCAAACTGTTTGGGAAGGATTAGGAGGTGTGGTCTTGTTGGAGGAGGTGTGTCACTGGGGGTGGGCTCTGAGATGTCAAAGGTTCACCCCAGGTCAAGCCTTGCACTCTGCCTCCCACTTACAGGTAAGCTGTCAGCTGCGGCTCCAGCACCCAGCATCCCACATGCTCCCCACCGTCATCGCCATGGACTAACCCTCTGGGACGGTAAGCCAGCCCCACAGGTGTTTCCTCAAGCAGCCCAGGTTAGATCCTCCAGCCCAGGCTAGATCCTCTTTGCAGAGGATGACCTTGAACTCCTGTCCTTCCAGCCTCTCCTGAGGGTGATGGGTGTGCACCACCACACCCAGTTTTATGAGGTACTGTGGAAGAGCCCAGGACTCTGTGCACACCCAGAGACCACTGTGGTCACTGAGGCTCTCCCCAACCTCTTTTAAACCTTACGTTTGTTTTCTGAGACAGGGTTTCAGTACCCCAGGCTGGCTCGGGACTTAGGAGCCTCCTACCTCAACTCCCTGTATGCTAGGACCCCAGAGTCTGCCACTCCACCCTATGAACCACTGCTTCTGAATGGCTGCCGGAGGCGGCTGCTCACCTTGAGGAAAGATCTGGCCGCCTTGCGGCAGGCTTCGTAGTACTGGCTGAATGTCAATGTGTCCCACCTCTTGCCGTTCTTCGAGGCCAGGGCTGGGTAAGCGCTGAATCGCTCAACAGACTCCTGAAACAGCTCAGGAATGGTCATTGGGGTCTCATGGCCTGGCCCGTGTCGCGAGAGCCTCAGCAGCACCTCTCCGTCGCAGTGACTGCTCCACAGCTTGAGAGGAACTGTAAGAGAAGTCATGGGTGTTCGCCCGCACGCCTTTAATCCCAGCACTCGGGAAGCAGAGGCAGGCGGATCTCTGTGAGTTTGAGGCCAGCCTGGTCTACAGAGCGAGTTCCAGTATAGCCAGGGCTATACATGGAAATTCTGTCACAAAAAAACCAACCAAACAAACAAAAGAGTCACAGGTGTAGGTGGTGCTGGGTTGGAGCTAGAGGCTCTGTATACATTGGGCCAATACTCCACAGTCGAACCACAGCCTCAGCCCTCACAGGCATTTTCAAAACAGTTCTGGGGGTTTTGTTTTGGTTATTTTGTTGTTTTTTGTTTTTTTTTTCTAAGACAGGTTTCCTCTGTGCAGCCTTGACTGTCCTGGAACTCGAGGTGAAGTCTAAGCACTTTGCACCTGCAGTACCCACTATGGCAAGCAGAGGGTACAGTAAGCATTCTTTAGTGGGCAGCATCTCCAGCCCCCACAGGGAGTTCCACCTAAACCGGAAGGGGCTGGAGGCTCAGTGGCTAGGTGTAGGCTGCTGCCCTGAGTTCAAGCTCCTGAAAGCCCAAGGGGGTGGAGAGAGCCGGCTCCTGCCAGTGGCCCTCGGTATGCCCCACCCTTAAAAAGAGACAAATAAATTTAATTAATTTTTTTTTTTTTAAAGAGGAGCCAGGCACAGTGGCTCCTGTTTATCAACTCAGTACTCGGGGACTACGAGCAGGCTCGCTCAGTGAGGGCTTGATGTGCATGTGTTTAGGTCCATATGTGTCCAGGTTAAAAAAATAAAACAAAACAGGGACAGCATGATGTGCCTGTAACTCAAATAGGCAGGCAGGCAGACAGACAGACGTAGATATAGACAGACAGATAGATAGATAGATGATAGATGATAATAGAAGACAGACAGACCAGAGAGTGGCCAAGGGAGACACCTGTCTCCTGGCCTCTGTGCGCGCACGCGCGCACACACACACAGTTTGAGGTCATCCTCAGCTTCATAGTGCATTCAAGACCAGCCTGGGTGAAATGAGACGTGGTCTCTAGAAGAGGAAACAAACAGCAGCAGGAAGTGACAATGGCTGTATCAGACAACAGGGTCATGGGACGTGGATGCACTGTGGTCTGAAGACAGTGAAGTTCCCAGCTGTTCCCAACCCTCCGAACCCTGCGCCCCTTTAACACAGCTCCTCCTGTTGTGCTGACCCCAACCACAGTCACTTCTGTTGCTGCTGCACAACTGTAATTTTATGAATGAATCTGTGTTTTCCTATGGTCTTCGGTGACCCCTGTGAGAAGGTCATTCGACTCTGCTACCGGCATTGAGGACCACGGCTAATCATCTTGAAACTTTGATCGATTGTGGTGTTGTGGGGGGAGATATAAGGGGTGAATTTATTTTTTAAAATTAAAGAGGGATTCCCAGGGCTGGAGAGATGGCTCAGTGATTAAGAGCACTGAGTCTTCCAGAGGACCCAGGTTCAATTCCCAGCACCCACATGGCAGCTCACAGCTGTCTGTAAGCCCAGTTCCTGGGGATCTGATGCCCTCACACCAATGCACATAAAATAAAGTTATATTAAAAATAAAAATAAAGAGGGATTCACAGCTAGGCCAGTCCTCGCACATGTAGGGTCTTGAAGCAGGGCCGCTCCGTGTATGTTGGAACTGTTTGCAGGCTGCTCTGGCTAGAAGCAGAGGGCACTGAAGCACTCAGAGAGAGAAACTGGGGTTCAACCTAAAGGTCAGAAAACAAAGCAATCAGACACTGGCTCTTACCTTAGTCTGAAAATGGCGATCCTGCCTCCAGGAATCTCAGAATGAGACTGAGACTGAGCTGTCTCCTTCAGTTTTATATTCCTCTTTAGTTCTTGGATTAAAGGCATGCGCCACTGGGATTAAAGGCGCGCACTGCTCGGTTTCTATGGCAAACTAGTGTGGCTACTGGGATTAAAGGGGTTTTGTTGCCAGTGCCTGGTCTGTAAGGCTGACCAGGGCGGCTGTTTTACTATTTTCTTCAGGCAAGTTTTATTAATTAAAATACAAATGAAGTACAGGGCACATCGGGAGCAGCACAGGCCTTCCTGGGTTAAAGGCCGCCCTGTGACACCCTTCCTGCAGCACCGGCTGGGGGGGGACCCGAGTTACAAGGCCCCGGACTGGACCATGAGGGAGACTTCGCACTCAAATCCCCACAGCTGGATCAAGATTCAAACTCTCAAACCGTGCCTCGGTGTGTTTTCCTTCACTATGATGGCACCTCTGAGGCTGGGAGGCTACAACATCAGCGCACGATCCTGGAGGCCAGGAAGTGGAAAATGAGCCTATCCCCTGCAGGGACCTTGGACTTAACTGTAATCGGTGTGAATGCACAAGCAAAACACAAACAACTTAAAGTAAGAACTCCTCTCTTTGTTGCAGGAGGCTTTAAGCATGATGCGAGCTCTGTCTTGTAACCACCAGATCGCTCTCCGTAAAATGAGAAAGAGTGGGCGGGGCAGCGAGAATTTCAACGTGTGCAGTGTGCAAAGAAAAAGAGCGCCAGGAAACTCGATGTTGCCCTGCAGGCTGGTGCTGGGGAAGAGGCTCCCCCCCGCCCCCCCCCCCACTGGAATCCAAGGGAGGGCCCTCAGGGCGCACGTCACCCAGCTGAGCTCTAACTCCTGGTGAGATGGATGGGAAAACTGAAGCTGCTGTGGTCCCAGGGAGCTGTCCGACCCAGGCTGGTAGCACAGTGGACCGTGTGGGGCTGACTTTGAAAGGACAAAGGATGCAGGCAGGAGTGAACGAAGCCTGGATTCTTTGTCTGTGGCTTCAGAGAGGTGCTGGCTACATTTGTGTCGACTTGACACATGGCAGAGTCTGCGGAAAGGAGGGAGCCTTGATTGAGAAGACGCCACCTGAAGGTTTGGCTATAGGGCATTTTCTTAATTAGTGATTGATGGGGAGGCACAGCCCATGGTGGGTGGGGCCATCCCTGGGGTGATGGTCCTGAAAGCAGGCTGAGCAAGCCGTGGGGAGCAAGCCAGTGAGCAGCACCCTCTGTGGCCTCTGCAACAGTTGCTGCCTCCAGGTTCCTGTCCTGTCTGACTTCTTGGGTATTTTGAATGAGAATGGCCCCCATAAGCTCATATGTTTGAATACTTGGTCCCTGTTTCTGGTACTGTTTGGGGAGTGGTTAGGTGTGGCCCGGCTGCAGGAAGTACGTCACTGGGGCAGACTGCTACTTCTGCTTTGCTTTCTGCTTCCTGCCAGTGGCTCCAGATGCGAGCTCTCAGCTTTCTGTCCCTGCATAGACTCTTCTTGCTCTGAACCGCAAACCAAATAAACTCTTCCTTAAGTTGCCTTAGGTCGTGGTATCATCGCATCACAGAAAGTGACCAATGCACCAAGGATCAGAGAAGCCAGAGGGGAGGTCCCGGGCCACAGAGCATCAGCAGAGCGTGGAGGACTTGAACTCCAAGCTGGAGGGGAGTGGCCTGCAGTATGTGTGTTTATGGACATTGTATTGAGTAGATTAAAACACTCTGCCATGCCCAGAATGCTCATGAATGCAGAAGTAAACCATTCAGAACCTTCAGGAAGTCCCTGAAACTGACTAGGTTCACCAATTCCTCCCTCTGTATGCTGGTTGGTTTTTGTCAAGCTGACACAATCCTAGACGTGTCTGGGGAGAGAAACCTGGACTGAGAAAATGCCTCCATCAGATTGGCATATAGGCAAGTCTGGGTAGCACTTTCTAGGTTAGTAACTGATGGGGAGGGTCCAGGCAATTGGGGTGGCACCTCCCTGGGCAGGTATTCCTGAAAACAGGCTGAGCAAGCCACGGGGAGCAAGCCAATAAGCAACACCCTCTGGGGCCTCTGTTTCAGCTCCTGCCCTGACTTCCCTCACGATGGACTATGAGCTGTAAGATGAAATTAACCCTTCCCCCCCAAGTTGCTTCTAGTCACGGTGTTTATCCCAGTAACCAGCACCCTAGCTAAGACCCTCGCAGATGTGTATAGTGGTGAGGACAGCCGAGAGATGCTTTTAGAGCCGCTCAGCTGCCTGGAGGAGGCTCAGAGCAGCTGAGGCATCTGCAAAGGATGCTCTCCAGCCTGTTGTGGCCTGCAGGCTGTGCAGTGTGCTCCAGGTGCCCAGCTCTGTGAGCTGTCACCCTCGCAGGGGTGTCCTTGGGGGTGCAGCTGTCTCTCCTCACCCACAGGCCTGTCAGTGACCCCAGTAAAGCTCACGGTCCACCAAGTGGGACTTGGGTGGTGTCTGTACTTGGTCTGCTGTGGGCTCCCTACCTGGGAGTGGCCCTGAGTGCTGCAGCTCCTCGGGAAAAGTCTTTCTGGTCACATAAAGAGGGTGAGTAGGTATTTGTTCAGGTTCCCCCAAGAATAGTGTTACATGGCTGACGGTATGTGTATGCATGTGTATCTGCACATGTGTGTTGATGGTCATGTGCTAACGTGTGGATACCTGTACCTGTGTACACACATCTGTGTGAATGAGTGCGTATATATACAGGTGCACAGGTAGGCCAGAAGTCAAGAGCTGTGTCCTCCTCAGTTGCTCTCCACCTTGTGTTTTGAGGCAGGGTCTCTCATTGAACCCAAACTCCCTGACTGGTTGGGCTGGAGCCAGGGAGCCCCAGGAACCCTCCAGTCTCTGCCTCCTCAGTGCTGGGGTCGCAGTCAGGAGCCACTGCATGTGGCCATGGGCTCTCGGTCCAACTCAGGCCCCCATGCTTGTGAAGTCATCTCCCAAGCCCCGAGACGAGTTTTCGCAAGATCAGGACTGCTGGAGAAGGGGTCACAGAAGCTGCCACTCACCCCAACCCCTTTGAGAAGGGCTGGTGCAGGGGTAAGCAGAGCCATTCAGATCACACACTGACCCTGAGGTTTGTTCAGTGCATCTCGTGGTCCCTGCATGATGACCACAAGTCACTAACAGGAATGGCTCCTGGGATGTCACCCACACCCTGGCACTGTCTCAACACATAGGTGCTGTCAGCTCTTCATGGTGGAGATGTGTGTGATCATGTTCACGGGCACACACACGCACACACATGCACATGCACGCACACAATCTTTTTTTTCAAATTTTACGTTCAAGAACGTTGTGTTTGAATGTATGTCTGTGGCTGATGCCCATGAGGGTGTGGCAAGGGCGTCAGAGAGTTACAGGCGATCCTGAACTACCACACAGGTCTGGGAAGGGAACCAAAGCTCTCTGAAGAGCAGCCAGGGATCTTACCCACCAAACCCTCTCTCCAGCCCCATATAGTCTGGTTTTTTTTTTTAAGTATTTGTGTGAGCAGGGCAGTGGTTTCACACTCCTTTAATCCCAGCACTCAGGAGGCAGAGGCAGGTGGATCTCTGTGAGTTCAAGGTTGGCTACATGGAGAAACTCTGTCTTGGAAAAAAGAAAAAAGAAAAAAAGAAAAAAGTATCTGCGTGATTAGTTTTGTCAACTGACACTATTTAGCCTGGCAAACCTCAGTGGGGAGCTGTCCAGACTGTGCCTGTGGCACGTCTGGGACGTGGGGTCACCCACCTCAGCTGACCCTCTTCCCTCTTAGGCCAGTCTTATCATCACACCAGAAGCTAGACACTCCGTAAGTGACAAAGGCCCCTAGGTGTCACCTGTGACCCAAGTGACCAAACTTCAAACTGCCAATTGCTTGCTACTTTATACCCAACCAGGAAGACTGAGATAGCCCAGCAGGCCAGACAAGCTTGGTTGAGATGGCCATATGGCCCTTCAGGCCGAGGCGTCTACCCCCTCCCCAGTGCTCCCTGGCTATCACAGACCTGGGGTGGCATCCATGCCTTTCTCGGGGTCCTCCACCTTCTTTTCTTGAGCCATTGGTGGTTCAGTCTTTCCAGGTCACAAGAAGTATGCGTCACACACTGCACAGGCACTGAGCCAATGAGGGAACAGATGAAATTTGGCAAGAAGAGCAGAGAAGCCAACTGCTGTCAGTCCGCTGCGATGTCTCCTAGACCCTGGCTCAGGACTGTGTAGTCTCAGCCCGGAATGATTTCTAAGTTAGAAGGTATTCAGCGGTGAGGATCTCAGAAACCTCTCCCCTCTTCCTTTCCCTCTTCTTTCCATCCCTTTCCTCTCCTCTCTTTTTTTCTCAGAATTTTCGTTGGCCCCTCCAGACAGCTTGTAGGGAGTTCAATCCCTCGGACCAACATGATAGAAAAACTGCCCCAAGTTGTCCTGTGACATCTAACGTGCGCAGTGGCACACCTGTGACAGGCACACACACACAGATAATAAAGTAAGTTGTAAAAGTCTGTCGCTAGGCAGGTGCGTGCTGTGACCACAGCTGTCTGGAAGGCGGTGATGAGAGTCACAGGCAGCTTGAACAATGCCGCAGGACCTGCTCTTGAACAATAACAATAATCAAAACATTTAATTCTCCACAAGGTTAGAAATATAAAAAGCTGCCAGGCGGTGGTGGCGCACACCTTTAATCCCAGCACTAGGGAGGCAGAGGCTGGTGGGTCTCTGTGAGTTCAAGGCCAGCCTAGTCTACAGACAGGTGAAAGTTTCAGGATGGGCAGGGCTACCCAGAGAGACCCTGTCTCAAAACAAAACAAAACAGAGTTCAAGAGCAAGGTTGGTCTGAGGCGATGTTTCTGTGGGAGAATGTGTGCAGCCCAAGCACAAGGACCAGAGTTGGAAACACCGGCAGTCATGCCAAGTCTCAGGTGTGGCGGCATGCATCTGTAACCCCCCTCTGGAGAGGCAGACACAGGGGCATTGCTGGGGCTCACTGCCAGCCACCCGATCCACTTAGCAAACTTCCGGTTCTAGGAGAGACACTGTTTCCAAACACAGGGTGAACGGTGCCGGAAGGGCGGCAGTCAAGCTGACCTCTGGCTTCTACACACGTACACAGTGGTTTCAGACACTGCCCATGTACTCCCACAGACTTCAGGACAATGCACCCTGCTACAGCACCCACGACAGGGCATCTTGTTTGACACTGCAGGTCCTGGGTTTGCAGGAGGGCCCCACCGTGCCTGGCTGTTGTGTGTGTCTAGGAACCTAAACTCAAGCCTCACTCTGTGAGCAAGTAGAGGAGCCTCAGAAGTTCAAGGCCATCTTCCCTCTGTGGGGAACACTGAACTTCTGCCTTCCCTAGTGTGGGTTCTCTTCTGAAACGGTCACGTGCCCCACGCGGGGATCGTCGCGGGAACCTTACCAAGCGCCATCCTTCACAAGATGCCACTCTGGCCGAGGTGGCCAGGGGTCACAAATGGAGACATCTGGTCACCCAGGTATTCCTCCTTGCACAGAGTTGGTCAGCGGCGGGTCGCCCCAGAAGCCCTGGTCATGCCCTCAGTCTAGCCAGGGTGATGGTGATAGTGGAGGGTGGGACTAGAGTAGATGGGGTTTTCCTGCTCCACAAAGCCTTTACCCCATTCAGGCTTCTGGAACCTTCCACTCAGGTCACCCCTTGTGACATCACTAGCCATCCTCTCCTGCACCCAGCTGTAGGAGGAAAGTGCTTCCGGGGAAGGGGGAGCGTGGGCTCCCTTTGCCAGGCATTCACCCTGCAACATACTTACTTATCTACTCACCTGGCCAGTTACTCACCCACCCTCTCGTTCATGCATTTGTGTTTGTGAGGTTTTTGTTTATGTTTCTTTTTACAGTTCCAGGGCTGGGCATTGTGCCTTACACAGGTTAGAAATATGAATGAAACCAGACAGGCCCATTCAAGTACCTGTTGGGAGTCCTAAAGCAAACACACATACCCCCCCCCCACACACACAAATCTACCATCGCATCTGGGGCTGTAGCCCAGTGGGTGGTGCTTGCGCAGAATGAACAAGGCCCAGGCCCACTTCAAATGTCACACAAATTGGGCGTGGTGGCACACACCTGTCCCAATACCAGAGAAGGTGGAGGCAGGAGAATCAGTTCAAGGTCATCCTTGGACACTGGGAATTAGAAGGCAGTCCCAACTAAGTGAGACCTTGCCTCACACAAACAAAACACCTTCACACCGTGTAACCCCGTCACTGTCTGGTGCCAGAACCTGCCTTCCATCTCGCCACACTGAAGCTCTGCCCCAACCCCCTCCCCTCCGAGGACCCCTCCAAGCACTTCCTGTCTGTGACTCGCTCAAGGAGCCTACAAGTGGTGTGCGTGCCCTCATCTGGGACATGTGTTGTTGCTGCTCCTTTTTGGGGTGGAGATTGGAGGGCCCACACCCTCCCTCCCTCATCTCTCAGTGAGCATGGGCCTGGGTAGCTGCAGCATGGGTGTGGATATGGAACATCCCCAAGTCCCTTCTTTTGATGGTTTCTGGCAAATGCCCAGAAGGGGGACTCAAGATCACAGGGCCATTCTACGTTTTTATGACACAGGATCTCATGTAGGCCGACATGCCCTTGGGACACTGGAGTCCCACAGGCTGTCAGACCAGAGCCCAAAACTTTGCCACCAGCCTTTGGGGACCAGGGCCTTGGGAGCTCCCTGGCTGGTGGCGGTTAGGCAAAGTCTCCTGTCTTGCACCTGTTCCTGTTCCCCCAAAGCTAGCTTCTTGAAAAGAGGCCTTGGGCCACATTGCCACTGCGGCCCTGGCTCATGGAACGCAGTGATGTCATAAGGGCTGGGCTGCAGAAGGGAATTGTTCTGGAAGACATCCAGTCTGGGTGCTTGAAGTCTCTGTGGCTAAAGCAGGAGGCGGTGTCAGAGCCAGACGGAGTCACCACCGCCCTAGCCCTACCGATGACAAGGCAGTGAGAGCCTGTGGGGAGAGGGAGGGCTGAAGGCCCCATGAGCCCCAGCCTCTCTCAGGAAGCGCCTGGCAGCAGTCCACTAGGCACAGAAGGTACTGAGAAACCCCATTCTTGTCTCTTCCTCCCCAGGGTCTCCTGTAGCTAGCTGTTCAACTGAGGATCTGAGTTCAGTCCCCACCCCCGGGTAAAAGCACACCCCTGTGAGAGGAGCCCTAGTTCGCACTGGCAGCTAACAACGACAGGCAAACTCCAGGCTGGGGTCGGGGGCATGGTGGGGACCGATGATGTGGCTAGGGAAGACACACGCCTCCAACCTCTGGCCGCAACACGCCTGCACACACCTCCCACGCAGGAGATGCCCTCGCTAACACCCAGTTTGTTTCGTCTCCCGTGCCAGCACCCATAGCTGGTCTGTAGGTTCTCCCATCTTTGCCGGGCCAACTCCACCACTGTCTACTTAACTCTGTGAGGGGAAGGACCTCTGCCGTGTACACCTGACTCCCCCCACAACCCGACCCCTGTCACCTTGTTTGAACACCCGTGTGCCTGGTCCCTGGCAAGAGGATGTCTGACCCTAAGGAACATGGTGACTCAGAGGGTGGGAGCATCCATGTAGCAAAAGCCATTCTGAAGACCAAAATCTACAACAAAATGAAGAAGTCACAAAGACCTCAAGACGCAGAGACGAAGGCCCCAGGTAGGAGGCCAGTGGGGGTGAGACCTTGTGAAGGGGGCAGCTGTACCGGGGGAAGGATGGTATCTGTGGCCAGACGACCAACTATCCAGACCTTGTCGACCTGTGGTCGTAGTTGCCGTGACTCCATGTCCTCCTTTCTGTGGGTCAGGGGACAGGGAACATCAACCCTCCTGTCCTTTGGCCTTGGAGGGCTTGGAGACAGTGACCCCTGACCTCTATGGTCCAACCTTCATGGAGTGGGGGGAAGGAATGATCTCTGACCCCATGCCCTCTTGTGTTGGGGACAGTGACCACCATCCCTCCTCCTGTCCCATGGAGTGATCTCTGACCCTGCCACAGGTAGCTGCTACTGGACGACAGAGCTTGATGGCGAGGTAAAGCTGCGCATGGGCAAGAATGTGGAGAATGAACCTCCGGTCACCGTGCCCGACCTAATCATGAGTGCTGCCACCAAGTACTCGCACTACCTGGCGATAGGCTCCAAGTACAAGAAGAGCTGGCAGCTGCTCACCTACATCGAATACTATGAGGCCTGCCGACGCGCAGCCAAGGCCTTCCTCAAGGTACTGCACGTGCGCACCCCACCTGCTGCGCTGCCGGCGGCGGCATGGGACCGCGTGAAGTGGCTACTGTCGCCCTCGACTTCCGGTTGCTCATTCGCACCACTAAGGGTCACATCTGCCATTAGTCATGTGGATTACTTGCCACTCCCTGCCTCAGTTTCCCGACATACAAGAGTCATTCTGCATATCAGACGTGCATTAGTGTGTGAGTCCACAGAGCTTGAGGGTAGTTTTGCAAGTTTCTGTATTACATGTATTTTGTGTCTTTTAATCTTATAAGTGTATAAAATGCAGAGCTCTATCAGGTGTGCCCCATGTGTACTGCCATATCATACAGAAAAATATATTCATATAAATATTGAAATCTAGCGTGTGATACTCATAAATATGAGAACCTTCACACAGGGCATATGTATTGTGTGTATACTGTATGCCTTCCTACATGCAATATAGAGAAGTAGGGACTGGAGATGTGGCTCAGCGGTTAGTGCACCGGCTGCTCTTGAAGAGGACCAGGGTTCAGTTCCCAGCCTCCATGTGGCGGCTCCCAACTGTCTGTGGTTCCAGCTCCAGGGACCCGGATGCCCCTTCTGACCTCTGTGGGTGCACAAGGTGTACAGGCTCAAATGTAGGCACGTCTTTTAAGAAAGAATGATTTCTGCTAAAAAAAAAAAAAAAACCTCTCAGTCAGCGCAGGGTTGGACGTGTCTTATGTGTGTGGCCAGCACAGCCATCTCCTTGCCCTGTCTTTCTGGCTACCTGGTGTTGTGATAGCATCTTTGCTAGTTGGCTGTTTCCACTGGAAATTACCATCCCACCCTCTGGCGTTTGTTGAGTAAATGACTTTAAAAACGTCCATCCTTCAGAATGGGGAAGGGCACAAAACCTGAAGTGACCTGCGGGGTCAAACTGGTAAATAAGGTCAGGATGGGTGATCTGGAGCCTGACGAAGAAAGAGCAGGAGGTTAGGGTGGATTTTTAAAGTGTGATAGCCAAGGAGGGTTTCACTGACAGTAAAATTTCAACCAAGTTGGGGAAGCAGCTATCAGGAAATCTAGGAAGGAACATACCAGGCCAAGGGCACACAGCATGCAAAGGTCTTGGGCCAGAGGCTACATGCTATGCGAAAGATACAGCCTGGGGAGTGGGGAAACATGGGACGTGTGGGTGGGTAGTTGGGTGGGTGGGTGGTTACATGGATGGACGTGTGGGTGGGTAGTTAGGTGGGTGGATGGTTAGATGGATGGATGTGTGGGTGGGTAGTTGGG
>NW_026068121.1:1219811-1281693 GCF_014885135.2 Alexandromys fortis
TGGGTAGTTGGGTGGGTGGTTAGATGGATGGACGTGTGGGTGGGTAGTTGGGTGGGTGGGTGGTTAGATGGATGGATGTGTGGGTGGGTAGTTGGGTGGGTGGATGGTTAGATGGATGGACTGTGGGTGGGTAGTTGGGTGGGTGTGGTTAGATGGATGGATGTGTGGGTGGGTGGTGGATGGATAGCACTGAGGATAACAGGCAGTGGGCAGATGGGTACGGAAGAGTGTGGTGGAAATGCCCCACTTAGCACTACTACTATGTGGCACCTGGTGCTGGAGAAGGGATGGTCCAGGGAAGGAGGCTGAGATTACCAGCTAAAGACTCCTGTGAAGTCAGGGTGAGGATAGCTGAGCCGAGTCTCTCAAAGGTGTCTCCTCTCTCAGGTGGGCCTGGAACGCTTCCATGGTGTGGGCATAATGGGCTTCAATTCCACGGAGTGGGTGATTGCCAGCATTGGAGCCATCATGGCAGGGTAAGGGGCACTTAGCCTGGCCCAGGTGGAAGTCGGTTCTTGACAGGGTTTGTCACTGACACAGCCCTTAGTCTGCTCATTCTCCCTTCCAGACAATTTCTCCCCCATCAAACTCATATACACTCTCTGGAGCCCAACATTCATGCCCCCGCCTCTAGATATTCTTTCAATATCCTAGCACTGAGCCATCCCTGAGCTCACGTGGAACATTAGTGGAAGCTTTGAAAGGGGTTACCCTGAACCCCACCTTTCAAGGAGGCATGAAGGACCCCAAGAACCACACAGTTCCCCAAAGCCCCCACTCACGAGGTCTGCAGCCCCTGAATTCTGCTTCCAGCGGCATCTCTGTGGGTATCCTGTGCAGCAACTCACCCAAAGCCTGCCAGGTCATTGCCGAGGCCTCTGAGATGGACATCATCCTGGTGGACAATGACAAACAGCTCCAGAAAGTCAACCAGGTGAGAGCCTGGGGCGCACGGGGCTCTGGGTGCTCTCAGGGAAAGGACAGGTATCGGCATAAGACACCCAAAACTGAGAGACAAAGAGAAGGCAGAGGAAGGAAACAGGGAGAGGGGCAGGGTGTTTGTCCCAGAGGACAAAGGACAGGACCCAATAGGAAAATTGAGGTTTATAAAGGTAAAACAGGAAACCCTGGTAGGAAGAGGTGTTTAATTTTAATTGTCCATGTTAATTAAGTAAGCCAAAGGGGGGTTCTGACTGCTGTACTTCCATACTTTGATAGCTGGACCTTGGTAGTCAGTCACAGAAGGAGAAAGTGGGCAAGTAAGGGAACAGACCTTGGCACGTAGCTTTAGCAATGCAATCTAACGGTTTCTAGCAAAGCAGAGGGAGTGGGGAGAGAGGCCAGGCCTGCCCCAGCCACATGCTTGAGTGAGCTTGTGCCCCTCCACTCAGGTATGTAGATCTGGGACTCTGTGGGGCAGTCCATGGGGTCTGGGACCCCGGATGACCATGCCTGCCTGCATCATGCACACAGTAAGAGAACTAAATTTTAAAAATTCTATGGGTGGAGAGCAATAGAGGAAAACAGCAATGCCTTGCATGTGTGAGCATGCGCATTCGTGCATGTACACACACACACACACACACACACACACACACACACACACACACAGAGTCATAAGTGAAATGAAACAGAAACGAATGGTAAGAAACCGGGCTGGTGGCGTGTCTCAGCAGTGGGGCCTGCTGGGGCAGGGGCCTGCGAGCTGGCTCAGAAGCGGGTGCACTTGCAGCATTCCTCTGGCCGCACCTGCAGAGGACCCAGGTTGGGTTCTCATCACCCACACAGGGGCTCAGGACCACCTACTGTAGCTCCAGTTCTGGATGCCCCCTTTGGACCTCCACTTTGTACATGAGCAGTGCAGACGCACATATGATAAAACTAAAAAGAATATGTATTTTAAGAACCACACACACACACACACATACATACATTCAACACTGGGACTGAGCTTGGTGGGCACAGTACTTACCTGGCATGGATGAGGCTCTGGCTTCCATGCCCAGCAACATGGAAACCGTCTGTGGTAGTAAGACCAATCAGGATTTCAAGGTCACTTTCCATTATATAATGAGTTTGAGTCCAGCCTGAGCTACAGGCATCCCCCCTTTGCTGGTGTTGACCCCATGGTGTCCTGCAGATCCAGGGCTACCTGAAGCATCTCAAGGCCATCATACAATACAGAGAAGACATCCAGGAAGTACAGCCCAATCTATACTCGGTATGCCCAGACAGGGACGTCAGAGATGGAAAGCCAACCACAGGCCCAGAGAGGCCAAGCCTGGTGCTGGGTGACATTGAGAGTCCAGCGAAGCCAAAGTGGGATTCTTTTTTTTAATTTCCCCACCCCAAGTGGGATTCTTTAAGTGTGTGTCCTTACGTGTCTGGCACTACGTTCTTGTAGTTCCTCTATTTTGGAACATTTATCAAATGGCCTTCCTTTTCCTGACTGATATCCAGGGTACAGATGGAGCTGAGGTGGCTGGGCTGGGTGGGTCTCTGGCTAGCCTTGACTCCCCCAAAGCCCATTGGCTAGCCTTTCTACAGTGGAAAGGCTTCCTGGACCTCGCAGATGGCATCTCGGATGAAAAACTGGACCAAATCATCGACTCACAGAAGCCTAACCAGTGCTGTGCTTTGGTGTACAACCAGGGCACCATAGGGACCCCAAAGGTCATGATGCTCAGCCACGACAACGTGAGTGCTGCTCCCCGAGGGACCCGAAGGACCGGTCCAGCGTGGTGGCTTCTGGAACTAAGGATCCAGGCCTGACTTAGCGAAATGCCTTTCAGATCACATGGACCACAGCAGCCACCGTTCAGAGCCTGGGGTACAAGTCTCCGCCTGATGGTCAGGAGGTCCTTGTGAGCTACCTGCCGCTCTGCTATGCTGGGGTCCAGATCTTGGATGTGTGGGTGGCCATCTATGTGGCTGGAACAGTCTACTTCCCCTCATCGGAGGCAGGGAAGGGGAGTGGACCACCACGAGCCCCTGGCACGGTGAGCTCTGGGGGTGAGGGCAGCAAAGGAAAGGGGGCTAAGGATCCTTTGTCTCTGGGCCAGCTGAGGCAGGCATGAGCATGGGGTGAACTAACAAGAGCTGGTACAGCCTCTGTCCTCCCCGTTTCTGGCCCTTTTCTTCTCTCCCTCACTCGGGACAGGGGCCTCTGTGGCCTGGCGCTGCCTGTCACCTGCCCTGTCCTTGGCCCATCCTGGCCCCCATGCTGAAGCTTCTCACCTCATGACCCTTGTGTGCGTGGGGGTCCCCCAGCGCCCCATCCTGTCCCATCCAGGGCTTCCTAACAGAGATGCTCCACGAAGTCCAGCCCACCACGTTCTGCGGCATCCCGTGGGTGTGGGACCGTATGCTGGACAACCTGAAGACCAAACATCTGGACTCCACTGCCTTCCGCAGGAAGATCGACCGCTGGGCCATGCGTGTGGGACTCAGCACCCACAGGAGGCGGCTGCAGGGGTGCGGTGGGCGCTGGGGGCAGGGAGGACGGAGACTGGGGGCGGGGCAGCAATCACACTGTGGCCATGGCTCTGCTTCTAAAGGCAGATCCACCAGCCACTGTGCTTCGGCCTGGCCAAGAGGCTGACCTTCGACCCTGCCAGGAAGTTCCTGGGTCTCAACCATTGCCAGCAGTTCCTGAACCTGGGTCTGGGTCTGCCGAGGGCCACGGTGGACTTCTTCCTCAGCCTGAACATCCCCATCTTTCAGCTGTACGGCTTGACCGAGAGCAGTGGACTGCACACTCTGTCCAGCCACCAGGCTTTCCGACTCCTGAGGTGGGTCGGGTGGGAGGCTCTGTCTCCTCCCCATCCCTCGGGACAGCAGCTGGTCAGGGGTCCCCGGGATCCAGGCTACCCCTGAGCAAGGGACTGCTGCGTCCCGTGGGCGAAGCTTCCCTTCACCTTTCTCCTGGATGTTTCTCTCTGCGGCGAGGGGCAGAGGTGAGAGGAGGTGGAATCCAGGTCCCTCTGAGTACCAAGCAGGTGCTGGGCACCCACACACGAAGGGCAACCTCCCTCAGAGCAAGCCTGGCAACAGACTGGGAGATGGGGCCTCTCTCCACATTGCTTCGGGTTGTGCTTGAGGAGAGACACAGCAGTTTTGAAGGGTTTCTCTGTGTAGCTTTGGAGCCTGTCCTGGAACTCACTCTGTAGACCAGGCTGTCCTCGAACTCAGAGATCTGCCTTCCTCTGTCTCTAAGTCCTAAGATAGAAGGCGTGCACCACCAACCCCTACCCCTTCCCTGGCTTTGTTGCATTTTGTTTTCTGAGACAGGATCTTCCTGCACAGCTATGGTTAGTCTCACACAGTAAACTTTACTGCTTCAACTTCCTAAGCACTGTGACGACAGGCAGGTGTCATCACATCCAGCTTTGGGCTGAATGCTAAAACAGCAAACCCATTCTGATTGGTTGTTTAGGATGCGCCCAGTGGAGAGATGTGGATGACCAGCCTGTCGGGCCTCGGTCTGATCCTGAGGAGGCAGGGGGACATTTGGTTGTATGTCCTGACTGCACGTTGGCACCTTAACCTTAATTATTTCATTTTTTTCTGCACTGTTTTGTTTTGACTGAGAGACAGTAAAGGGGTAGGAGAGGAGGAGACAGGGGAGGCCCTAGGGGTATCATGTCCTGGTGGGGAGCATGCCATCCCTGCTATCCCCTCCACGCCCACAGCTGTGGGAAGGCACTGCCCAACTGTCACACAAAGGTGGAAAAAGAGAACCGCGAAGGCATCGGAAAGTTGTGTCTGTGGGGCCGCCACATCTTCATGGGGTACCTCAATGACAAGGCAAGCACGGAGAAGAAGATGGACAACCAGGGCTGGCTACACACAAACAACCTGGGCTTCTTGGACGTTGACAAGTTCCTCTATGTCATGGGGAACAGCAACGGTGAGGAACGTGGCACTGAGGTGCAGGCTGCATATGACACAAGGAAGAAGAGCTGGCCCCACTCCCTCCAGGAGGGGATGTCGGGGGATGTACCCCACGCAGCCCCAAGAAACCACTCGATGTGCCTTTTCAGAGACAAACGCTTCTCGTTCCTGCCACAGATATAATCACGCTGAGTTCAGGCGAAATGGTCAACCCGAGTCCCATTGAGGAGCGAGTGAAGACGCGCATCCCCATCGTGCGCTACGTGATGCTGGTGGGCCAGGATGCCCCATACCTGTGCGCCCTCCTCACGTTAAAGGTACCCAGCGGCTCCCCCAGAGCAAGGCCCTGACAGTACCGAATGAGATGGGCTGGATGGGAGTCATTCAGCTCCTCAGTCACCGTTTTAGTGGCTGTTGTCTCTGTGACTAAATACCTAACTAGAGCCATTGAAGGGCAAGGGGAGACGGTCCATAAAGTGAGTACCGGAGCCTGGGCACGCTGGAGCACACTGTATGGTCCCAGTGCTGGGGACACCGGCGAGCCTACAGGCCAACGAGAGACCATGCCTCAAACCAAAAAAGGACAGTGCCAGAGGAATGCACTGATACTCTCTGAATTTCACACACACACACACACACACACACACACATTTTGTTTTGGCTTTAGTTTTCAAGACAGGGTTTCTCTGTGTAGCTCAAGCTGTCCTGGAACTCACTCTGTAGACCAGGCTGGCCTTGAACACAGAGATTCGCCTGCCTCTGCCTCCTGAGTGCTGGGATTAAAGGTATGCACCACCATCGTCTGGCTTAATTTTTAATTTTTTTTTTATTGAGTGTCTGTGTTCATGTACCACAACACCTGTGTGGACTGCATCCTCTCCTCCCACCTGTACACAGTCCCAGAGATGGAACCCACTGCCTTGGCCTAGCAGGGCCTTCACCCACTGAGTCACCTCTCAGCCCTGCTCCCCCCAGGGACCCCTGCCCATATTCTCCGTTATGCTGGAAACCCAGACACACTCCAGGGGTGTGTTGTCGTGGTGACTGCAGACCCTGTTCTGTCAACACTGAACATTTACCCTCTGTCAGCTTTCCTGTGGAGTCACACCCCAGCTCCGGCTGTGGGTTCTGTGGAGAGGTGCAGAGTGCCTCAGAGCATAAAAAATATTCCCTGTAGACCAGTGTCCCTCAAAGCATGAACATAGGGCCATTGGCATCAAGGTACCAAGTTGAGGATATCAACCACAGCCAGGCAGAGGGGAAGGTGGGCTGCACTGGAGAGCTGTCTCAGTGCCAAGCCTGATGACTTGAGTTCCATCTCCAGGACACACATGGTGGAAGGCGAGGACTCCCAGATGCCTCTATAGGCTTGAATGGCCTCTGAGCTGCATGCTCTGCCCCTTCCTAGTGGGTTTGGCGGGACTTTCTGATACACTGGCCACTGCAGCCTGAAGGACGTGCGTACCATGGGAATGGGCCCGGAAGGATGCTCACAGAACACCAACTCTGCCCGCCTGCCTCCGCAGTGTCAGATCAATCCGGAGACTGGAGAGGCTCGGGGCGCCCTGACCAGTGAGGCCGTGGCCTGCTGCCGGAAGCTGCGGAGCCGGTCCACATGGTTGACAGATGTCCTAGAAAACCGTGACCCCTTGGTCACAGAGTTCATCAACCAGGGCATCCAGGACGTGAATGCGGAGGCACCCTCGGAGGGCGCCAAGATCATTAAGTGGGTCATTCTAGACAGCGATTTCTCTGTTGGCGGTGGGGAGCTCGGTGAGTGAACGGCAGGCATGGGTGGGTCATGGGCCCACTCGGCCTCCCAGCCCCAGGCTTCCGCTGAGTATGGGAAGGGTCTGTGGTCATGTGGCTTTAGCTGATTTTTCCAACAAAACACATTTAAAACAAGTGTAGTGGTACACACCTATGAGCCGAGCACGAGGGAGCCAGGCAGGAGAATCTAGAGTTCAGGAGCTGCCCAGGGTAGAGTGAGAGTGAGATCCTGTCTCCCTGGGGTTGGGGAGATGGCTCAGTTTGTAAGGGTGCTGACTGTGCAACCATGAAGACTCATTTGAGTCCCCAGACGCCATTTACAAGCAAACAACAAACCAGAGCATGGTGTTTGACCTTTAAGGTTACTTTTATTTTTATGTGTATGAATGTATGAATGAACTACCATGTCTGTCCTGTGCCCACAGAGGCCAGACAAGGGCGTCAGATTCCCTGGGACTGGAGTCACAGTGGTTGTGAGGTACCATGTGGGTGCTGAGAAGTGAACCCAGGTCCTCTGCAGGAGCAGCAGTGCTCTAACCACTGACTTCTCTCCCAGGGCTGGGGAGGCTGAGACTGGAGAATCCCTGATCCTCCCTGAACCATCATCTTTGCCTACTTGGTCAGCACCAGGTCAAAGAATGAGACCATTTCCAAAAACCGGGGGTGGGGCTAGAAGTAGAGGCACACACCTTTAACCTAGCACTCAGGAGGCAGAGGCAGGCAGATCTCTGTGAGTTCAAAGCCAGCCTGGTCTATAGTGTGAGTTCTAGGACAGCCAGTACATAGTGAGACTCTGCTTTGGGAAAAAAACCAAACCAAACCAAACCCA
Source organism: Alexandromys fortis (assembly GCF_014885135.2). Classification (NCBI taxonomy): domain Eukaryota; kingdom Metazoa; phylum Chordata; class Mammalia; order Rodentia; family Cricetidae; genus Alexandromys; species Alexandromys fortis. The sequence goes on from NW_026068121.1 coordinate 1,227,304, forward strand.
TCGGGAGCTCTCAGGAGATGCTAGCTAGGTGGGCTAAGGGAGCTGGTGCATGAGGACCACATGGGCTCACATAAAAACGGGTGCTGTGGGGACAGAGACAGGAGGATCCCTGGGGTTCGCTGCCAAGCAGCTTAGCTCAGGGTTGAGCGAGAGCCCCTCTGAGAGTGATGAAGCACAACATCTGATGCCCCCTGGGCCGGGTGAGTACACACTTCCACATCTGACGCCCCCTGGGCCGGGTGAGCTCAGAGGTTAAAAGGATCTGCTGCTCTTGTAGAAGATCCAAGTTTTGTTTCCAGTGGCCACACACACACTGGGCAGCTCACAACCACCTGCTAACCCCAACTCTAGGGATCTGACGCCCACTTGTGGCCTCCATATGCACACACACAGGAACACATAGTGTAATATAAACCTTTAAAAACACCTCCAACACCCAATCCCTGCTTGTACAAAATGCAGTGTGCTGATCCCAATCCCAACACTTTCATCACAGATGAAGATGGGTCAACTCCAGACATAATTCCTGACTTTTTTGGGGGGGGGGTGCAGAGGCAGCATCTGAGTGTTGGAGGATTTGGGGCTGGGCCCACAAAATACTGTACAAGGCTGTTTGGATCCTGGGTCCCTGGGGTGGCATCTCTATGCCCGTTTTAACCACTGGCCCATGACTGAAGGAAAGGACTCACGAGGTACCTTAAAGTGGGTTTCTACTCTCCAGTTCTCTCCCAACCCCCGTTCCCATGCACCCCTAACATGCACATGGCTCAGGCGTCTGTGAACTCCTGGGGTAGAATACGAGGAGACTCTCACAGCCTTGCTTTTGTCACAGGGCCCATGTCCAAACTGAACAGGACCATTGTGACGAAGATATACCAGGAAGACATCCAGAAGTTCTACGAGATAAGCACCTAGCAGCCCCGTGCAGCCCGTCTTCACTCAGGTGCTGGTAGTTCGTGGTTTTCATTCTGCCTATTAAAGGACAATTTCTACAGTGGGGGAAGTGCTCTGGGTGAGGACCTGGGCAGAAGGCATATCCTGCCCTCTAGAGTTGGGATCAATTGTAAAAATTAAATGTGTTCACTTAAGAGGTGACTCTCACCCAGGGGTGATTTTGTCAAGGGACACTGGGTGACATCTAGCTGTCGTGACTGACGTGAAGTGGGTGGAGGTCCAGGACACTGCCCAGTTGCTCAGCAGGGCCGAGGCCCCTCAGATGCCTGGGTAAGATCCTAAATTGTAGTGACCTCTGACCCAGGGATCATGTTGACACCTCAAGCAAAACTCCCAAACTGAAATGGCTCCCACCCTAGACTTTATTTTTACTTTGAAAACTACACTTTTTTCTCTTGGCCATAGTCTGGTGCCCAGGCCCTTACACCAGGATAGTTTTCAGTCAGGCCTCCAGCCCTTCACTGGGGTATTCTAGGTGGGACTCCACCCTGACCACACCCCCAACCCCTCACTGGGGATTCTAGACTGGAGCTTGAGTTATAGTGTTGTGAGCTGCCATATGGGTGCTGGGAACTGAATGTGGGTCCTCTGTAAGAGCAGCAAACGCTCCTAACTACTGAGCTGCTTCTAATCCACTTATACACTATACTAAATGAGAAGTTGAGGAATTTCTGAGACCTACAGTTACAGTGCAAATACTTCCAGCTGCTGCAACTCTGGTAAAGGGACCTGACAGCAGCCCTTGGGCATGACGCTTATGGGCAGACTTAGGAGATCTTGTGCTGTCTTCATCAGAACCAGCTGGGAGGGACTGCCCACCCCTACCCATGCTCTCAACACCTCAAACTACATTAATGCGCTTCAACTCTTCAGTTTTTGTGTTTCCAAGGCAGGGTTTCTGTGTAGTCCTGAATGTCCTAGAATTCACTATGTAGACTAGACTGGCCTCTGCCTGTGACGTGTTCAAGACAGCATGTGCTGAAGTAGCCCTGGGACATGTGGCTGAACACGTTCTGATAGGAGCTTAGGACCTCAGGGAACTTCCTATGAGCTGGGGCAGCCTGCGAGCACACACACATTTACAACGGAGGAAATGGAACGCATCTCCTGGTGTCCTGTCAGTCTCATTAAAATGTAGGAAGAAATGACACCCAGAAGGTTCTGGAAGAAACAAGTTTCCTGAGGCCTGGGAGTCAGCAGAGACAGCTTGAAATGGGCACCCATGCTGGAGTGGGCTCATGGTGACAGTTCCAAGTATCAATCTCCCTGACTCTCTAAGCTAGCTGATGTCTTTGGTCCGTCATGGGGACCCCATCTGGAGTGAATCCGCATTACCCAGAAAGTTGTAACAAAGTGCACGGTTCGGGTTTCTGGCTCCCAGCCTGACTTCATCCTCAAAAAAAAAAAAAAAAAAAACCAAAACCCTGAGTATGGGTAGTTCTTGTACCTGTCTGGAGGTGGAGATGATGATCTAGACAATGCTGGCAGTCCAGACCAGCATTAGTAGGAAGGGACACCTCTGTGTGAGACAGACTAGTGGTTCGTGGTAAAGTTTCAAGGCGAGGCTTTGGTATAGTCCTGTAGCTGTGTCATAAGGTAGGGGACACTGGCAAGAACACACATGAGAAAGAATATGTTGAGCTCAGGGGACGGGTTGGCCTCCAGGACAGCAGTCATGTTCACATGAGAACATCAATGATCCCTCAAGGGATATCACCACCACTGGGACGTTAGCTGAGTAAGCACTACCACAGGCTGCTGCTGAGTGCAGGGCAAAGTGCTCATTTAGTGCAGAGCCCTGGGCTCTCATCCTCAGTACCATACAGACCAGTGTGGGGTGCACACCTGCCAGCCCAGCATTCAGGAGGGAGAGGCAGGAGGACTAGGAGCTCAAGGCTAGCCTGGGCCACACAACACTGTCTCAAAACAAAACCACTGTAACAAAAAATGACTGGAGTGTGAAGAGGGCGAGGCTGCAGTTGGAACATGGCCTGCCCTCAGCAGCACTCTCACAGAGCTTGGCTCTCCATGGCTGTTGGGAGGTTGGGGGATTCTGGGTGCACAGCCCTATCTCTTCATGTGCACACCAACTCTTCAGGCACTCACGGAACGTACATAAAGACTTCGCCAGAAGCCAAGCTGATGTAGCAGCCTGACTGGAACTCACTTTCGGAACTGCAAGCCACACAAATCTTTTCTTATTTACAAATTACCTAGTCTCAGGTCATTTGTTATAGCCACAGACAGTATTATTCAGTGATCCAGATTCCCAACAAACTTGGCTAAGTCCAAATTTAGTAAATTCAAACTTTATGTGCATACATGTCTTTAATAAAAACAGTGCACATGTATGCTTGTGGAGACCAGACAGCAAACCTTTGTTCTCATTTGGGAACTGTTCTCATCTTTTTAAATACAACAGGGTCTCTCACTGAACTCACTGGCTGTCCGTGAGCTCTAGAGAGCCCCCTTTTGCTGCCTTGTTTGGGGATGGGGTGGAGAGGGCTCAGTGCTGACGAGTGCCTGCTGCCCTCCCACAATCACACCACACAGCTCACAAGGATCTGCAGCTCTAGCTGTCCTCTGGCCCACACCAGCACTTCCCAATCACTTCCCAACACACACACACTTCATTACACATGGACTGTGGATTCTGAAATGGAACCCAGGTTCCCAAGCTTATACAGTGATTTTTTTTTCAATGTCTCCCAGCTCTCAGATTTTTTGAATTGCCCATGGATCTCTCTGCAGGGCCCCTGCCACCTGGTGTAGACAGCAAACATAAGTGAACACTCGTCTGACAGTTCCCACAACAACAGCTTTCTGGAACCATGTCTAGCGAGCTGTACCTGATAAGCAAAGTGGTTTGGGAAGGAAGTGTCAAGCCCTAGAGGCCAGAGAAGAGTCCATTTTCACTGCTGAGCATGAATCCCCAGCTACTACTACCTGCTAACAGGACTCAAGAGGTGGCTGCCCTATGGGCATGGTGGCCAAGGATTTGGGTTTCTGTATGCCACCCATATCCAAAGTCTGTGAAAGTAGGTCCTGTGAGGGTGACACCAGAGGTTCAAGGCTCTACAAGGTGCAGGAACTTGGGGGTCCCTGCAAAAGGTGCCCTCTTTCCACTCCACCCCCTCCTTCCCATCTTCACCCTTCTGTCGACCCACCCACCCCTCTGCAACCCCAAGCTATGTCTGTAACCAGCCCTCAATACCTGTTCCCAAGGGAAGAGCACAACTGCCTCCCCCCAGGCTCCTGGTGTGGCTCTTTCCAGTGTGACTGAATCAAAGGTGGGCAACCCACTACTCCCATCTCACTTTATTTTCTATAAAACTCCTCCATAATTTCACAATTTAACAAAAAGTTTAAAATGCGGGACAAACAGCCCTGCAGCTCATTACAAATACGGCTCTCTTTGTCCCTCTGTCCAGGGCTCGTCTGGGCCGGTGACATGTCTATTCCTGGAGACATGTCTTGTGAAGCCCTGGGGAGGGACAGGTATCCAATACCTTTGCACCCAGTGTGGTGAGCTGGTTCAGGAGGCTGCAGCACAGGGACTCGGGATGGGGGTGGTCCTGGTGCCACCCCTTCCTATGGACCGGTCCCTAGAGCCCTCAGGGCTCTGGGTGCAAGCTGCTTCGTTAGGCTTCCAGACAGCCAGTATGGGCCCCAGAGTGGCTCTGGAGGACAGTGGTGTGGCCTTCTGGCCAGAGGAGGTAACTGAGATGGGTGGGTGCTTCCAGGAGGGCCCCGGAAGCATCTGGAAGGGCTGGACACTGAGGCCCAGGGTATCAAGAGGGCTGGGCCACTGGTGACCGCAAGAGGAAGAACGGTACCCTGGGCTGAGGCTGTTTGTGACCCTGGCACATTCCCTGTGGATGCCGACAGCTGCCACGATGCCAGGGCCTTCTGACCAAAGGCTTGGAGGCTGCAGAACGCCTGGTGGAGAGTATTGTCGGCCTGTCTGGGAAGAGATGTGGACCCAAGCCCTGCCTCCTCAGCTGGAGGGAGTCAGAAAGGGGCTGGGGTGGGGGTGGGGGGCCTCTCCTTTTCCTGGGGGTAAGGGAAGCCTTAGAGGCTGGGGTGTTCCTGACAGGGAGAGGGAACTGGGAGGCCAGGCCTCCAGGGGTGAACCCACATTGGGGAGGAAGCAACATCAGAGAGGCAACTGTGAGCCAGCTTGGGCTCTGGCCACTTTCAAACACCTTGGGGCACGAACACTGACAACAATTGGACTTGGGGTTGGGGTGGTACTCCAGGCTCAGGCATGGGAAAGGGGCTGGCCCGGCCCTCGGCAGTTTATAGGGCATAAGCCCAAAGCCTCTCAAGGCCCACTGTGGAGACAGAGGCCATCTGGCTGGGGACAGAGGCAGTCTGGGGCTGGGCCCGCCTCGCACACACCATCCTATCATATTTGGCAAAAGCTCGTTTTCAAAGTTCAAAGACTTGATCAGCGAGAGAACAGAGGAGGTGGCCCATGGGAAATGGTGGCCCAGGCGTGCCAGCACGGCCAGCCTTGGAACTGTGGGTGCTTGGCTGGCACATGGCTACAGAGGTGGCCCTTGGGAGCCCAAGACTGGTGCCCATCGTAGTGTTCACTGGCCTGGGGCCATGAGAGGCAGTGGCATCCTGGGATCTAGAGGGGAGATCCTCCATGCCTCCAGCAGGGGGTGGCATGAGCCTCCCCAGCTGCTAGACACACTTGGAGCACACACAATACACAAGGCTGCATGGCAGGACACCAGGCACGGGGCCTGCCAGGCAGCCCTGGCCATGCTGACAGACCCTCGAGTCTAGGAGGCAGGCCACAGAGGGAGGTCTGTGAACTGCATGGAAGACTGTGGTCATCCTGGCCACTCAAGAGAGGCTCAGGCAATAACCTGCCACTCAGCCCCACCCACAGTGGATAACTGGCAGAATAAACAAGGGGCTGCAAGCCACATGTGTCCTGTGTCACCCCCTCCTGTGGAAGTGTGGCCCACAGCCCCTTTAACACCAACCACTGAGGGGTACCAGGGCACCATGGTGAGCTGGGGGTGGTACCGGGAGCGGGAGTCATGGCGGGCCAGCCCTCATGCCCAGCCCCTCCCGTGCCCATGCCCACCGTGGCTCCACAGTGGTGGCCGGGGTCATGTGGCCACGGCCTCCAGGCAGCTCTGCAGCTTGCGAACGGTGCTCTCGTCCAAGGAGAAAAGGTCAAAGTCGAAGGTGGTGTTGGTGACGTTGAAGTGACCAGTCTCCTCAATCAGGTTGACAATCTGTAAGGTGGGTTTGGTGGACTCAGAGGACAGAGCTGGGTGCCCCATGCCCAGGCCCGGGAGGGGAAGGCGCAGTACCTGCTGCAGCACATTGCGCTCACGCAGAGCCATCAGCCTCCGGTGCAGCTCCACCAGCTCGTCTGTGTAAGCCTGGGGAGAAGTATTGTCAATGGGCTGTGGTCACTCAGGCACAGTACAGCTCCAGGCCCCACCCGCCCCCATCCTCACAGGCCCAGACACGCCCACCTTATCATAGGTAGCCTTCTTCAGAATCTTTTCAGGTTTGCTGCAGGGCTCGGGGCTCCTCCGGCCAGAAACCTGTGGGGACCCCAGACCTGTAAGCTCTAGCACGACCCCCCAACTCTCCCAGGATAACCATAGGGCCCGGCTCAGAGCCTGACCCCACTCACCTTGCTGCTGGGAGGAGGTGGCTTCTGCGGGTGCGGGGGCTCGCGGCCAGGCAGGCAGGAGTCAGCACTATTGTCACTTTCACTGTCGCTGAAGCTCAGCCTAAAGAGAAGGCAGGGTGCTGTCAGAGCTGACTCATGCTACACTACACTGGTGGGAATGGAGTGCCCCATGTTCACACTGCCCTGCCTTCACCCCTGACTGAGCTCCAGAGCTGTCTGACCTGCCCCTAGCTGCAGAAGACCCCATGCTGACCTTGAACACTTTAGTGACCAGCTCTGCTGGTCGCTGTCCTTAGCAGGGGTGTGTGCTGAGGGCCAGAGACCCTAGGGGCAAGTCTTAGCCCCTGCTGCAGCCCTGCTGTAACCCCTCCAGAAAAGCAGTCTGTGCAGATATCACACAAAATGATGTCTGATCTGAGTACCCAAGTGACAGGTATCTTAGCCCACAGCAGGCAGTAGTACTGAATCACATGGTGCCCTGACTAGAACATGTCCGGTCGTCACTCACTGATTAGATACACTCTCAGCCCACTCCTGCTTCCATCCTCTCAGTAACAGGGTATGCAAGAAGTTCCTGAGGGACCCCGGGCAAGCACAGTGTGCCAGTCGTCTCCTGGCACACTCAACAGCACACTTTGGTTCCAACAAGCCCAGCATTAGTCCTTGCACCATGTGGGCTCTGGGCTCAAACCCAGGTCCTCAGGCCTGGTGGCAAGTGATTTTACCCACTGAACCATCACCAGGACAGCATTTCCTCCCTCAGCTCCCAGTCAGTTGGTTCTGCTCTAAGGCCACAAGTGGGGCTCCAGGCCAGGCTGTTACCAAGCAACCACAGCCTCAGGCTCCCCTTACTTCAGCCTCTTTCTGTGCTCAACAGGTGGCACCTGGGGATGCTGGGCCTCAGATCTCTTTAGGGAGCAAGGCATCCTTGTGTGCGACCCTTTCCTAACAACAGGGACAATTCCAGCTCTGCTGGCTAGCAGGCTCCCACCCAAGGCCTTCACAAAGACCCTGAAGATAATGTCCCTACAGGGTAACTATGGCCCCTTTGGAGGGGACTGCCTGTGGACTCTCAAGAACCTGCTTCCCCCTTTTCTCCTAGGGTCAAGTCCTCTCTGTGAGCAGAGGCCAGATCCTTGTGGGAGCTAGGCTTGAATCTCATGGTTCTTGGGTGTAGGGTGCTGCGCGGGTGGCTCACTGTAGATATGCAAAAGCTATAGCCATAGATGATGCGGAAGGAGCTATGGCCAAAGTTTCTGGGACTCTCCACAGTAAACCGTTAGATATACTAACCTAAGCAGCATGCCCAGTTCTGCCTGTCACAGCCTAGTGCTCAGCCTGTTGGAGGCCTGAAAAGGAGACCCCAGGCAGATCTCCCATTCTAGGGACCCAGTGTAAGGACATGCTTACTAGGAGCGAGGAAAGGTTGCCTTAACCCTGACTTACCTGGGTAAGGCCACACTTACCACAGGGGAGGGTTACGCTGCTCTGTCTCTAAGTAAGGACACGCTCACCATGGAGGAAGGCTGCCTTAATGCTGGCTCACCCGGGACCCCATGCCTCCCACTCTCCAGCACACCTCTGCTATGCCCAGTTCTTCCGCAGACAGCTAACCTTAAGCCAGGGTGGTGCATGCCATGATCAAAAGGACAGCCTGGCCAGCTCCAGAGTCCCCCAACCTGTCCTGACAGTGAAGACCAACACTCAGACAGCTTCTGCACCACCCAGACCCCTCACCTGGACTCTCGGCCTGGATTGGCCTTGACAGTGGTCTCCTCTCCTGACGACGAGTCATCCTCATCCGACTCCTCAGACTGCAGATCCTCCACCATGGAGCGCAGGGGGCCTGCAGCAGACAGGGGAGAGCTAAGCCTCTGGTTGCCTACCCCAGGGCCACCCAGACTCATCACCATCTGTAGGGTCCCCGACCCCTACCTTCCTGGCCCTCCTCACAGGTCTCAGGCTCCTGATCTGCGACTGGCCTGAAAGACCCCTCCATCACAGCAGCCAAAGCTCACAGTCCCAGGTGGCCCATAGCTCTGTCTGGGACCACAGCCCCACCCAGCCTGCACCCCTTTGTGAGGGTACTCAGCGCCTCAGAAACCCTGTATAACGCTCGGGGTCCACCATCCTCCCCTTTCTCAGAGGCACCCAGTTCCAGTCCCCTACATTCAGCATCTTGGTTTATATTCCTGTTGCCAAGGCAACAAAGGGACACAAAGCCCTCAATTACCTTGGTCATGTGATGCCAATTCAGCTGGTTCCCTCCCTAACTAGCAGGCAAGAACCTTGGAGAGTATGAGTTTCAAGGACCCCATCCCCCAGTCAAGCCCCTGTCCCCAAAGGAGGCTGCCACCATGGGAGGTAGGCTCATCAAAACAGCTTGGCCATGCTTGGACCTGATCCCAGTCTGCTGAGGCAGAATACAGAAGCCAGCCTAAATGCCCCTGGGAAGGCCCAACACACAGATAGATCATCCTGATAGATCAGAACAGGCTGGCTCTACAATGCTGAGTGACCATTTATTTCTCAGGAGTGAGCACCTCTCTGGCTACAGGCCTGTGGTTCCCAGGGAGTGACATGACTCCTGGTGACCACAGCTACTTGTCTTTATCAATCAATCTCCACAGCACCAGGAACTCTGGTAGGTTTCCCGGTTGATAGCATGGCCCAGGAGAAGGGATGCCAGCCCAAAGGAAGGCCTGGCTAAAGAGCGCAAGCCCAGGCCCAGTCTTTCTAAAGCAACAAGCAGTCCGGTTTCCCGAGAGCCATGCCTCTCCCGGGTTGTGCCTACTGTCGACCTCCATCCACGTCTACCACCTCCATCTCCCCCTCAGACCCACCTTGGCTGTGGTTCTGAGATGGTTCAAAGTCTGAGTCGGAGCTGGAGTCAGAGCTGGAGCTGGCGTTGGCTGGGCTCGACTGGGCCGACTTCAGTCCATGCCAGGGCAAGCAAAGAGGGAGAGAAGAGACTGTCATCTTGTCAGTCGGAGGAGGGGCAGTGAAGCGGCCACACGGCCCCAAGGAGCTAGGACAGGAAGGACGTGCTTCCCTGGGGCTGAGTGATGACAATCAAATGTCCAGACTGCCCAAGCCGTCCTACCACCCACCAGATGCACAGGAGTGATGGTGGGAGCTGTGTGTTACACGTCCTGGGGCAAGGCACACCTTGCCTGGTCTTCCTGTGGCTGCACAGGGATGGACTTGGCCACCAGGGGGCAATGACGCCAGGACAAGACAAGGCAGGAGGCTGCCACTGAGTCCTTCAGTGAGTGCTGGGAAAGGTGTGTGTGGTGTGTACAATACCTCAGGTGTGATCTGTGGTGTGAGGTCTGTAGTGTGCAATGTTGTATATGGTGGGGGGACATGATCTTGACACACATTCACGGTGGGGGTAGACTAGTTACTGCGGTCACCAGCAAGAGGCTGGCTACGGGAGGAAGCAGAAAAAGCAGCAGGTTAGTAGATCTTCTAGAGCCTGTCCCTTACCTGGGACCGAGTGGCTACAGCCCTTCCCCTGGTCAAAGGTGAGTGTGGAAACAGAACACACCTGTTGTGGTAGAGTTCAGGACTGAGCTGAGTGGCCCTCAGCCCTGCCCAGAACATGGGGCAGGACAGTACCTAGTCTGCAGAAAGCAGAGTCCCCTGCCTGGGAGGGAACATTCCAGGATAAAGGCAGAACTGTTCTGCTCAGGGCCCACTGCAGCCTGGCCTACTGGAGGCCAGGTGTGCCCGTGAAGTCTCTCCTCACCCACCTTCCACTGACCAGTAGGAGTCCCTAGGGAACTTGTCCTAGCCATCCATGACTGTTGTCCACTGTAAGGCTCTCAGGGTAGGACCTCACAGCCTGGGCCTGGAGCCAGGGCACCCTCCCTTGAACACACCCAACCCCATTTGTTTTCCCTGGGCAGCAAAATGAAGAAAGATGGCTGCTATCTGACATTGCACCAGGTCAGGGTAGGCTCTAGTTTCAAGCCTCAATTTCCCCACCTATAAGGAAGTGGCCCTGTAGGCTTAGGCACAGGCTAGGAGCTGATGGGGACAGGTGCCCCTCCAAGGCCTCAGTGTGCTTGTGGTGGTCCACAGACCTGGCACCTTTCTTACCACAAAGAGCCCAGGAGCAGAGAGTACCGTCATCCTACTACACTTCCCACAACCACAAGAGCCTGGAGTGTGGACAGCAGGACCAAGCACAGTGGAGAGGCCACCAAGCTTACAACAGCAGCTGTGGCAGACACTCTGATTGGGGTGCTCCTGGGCCATATACTGTCTACACTCTGCTCCAGTCTGAGAGGGAAGTACCCATAGAATGGCCTGTGAGCTCCCTGCCTGGGACCAGAATACCAGCTCACAGCTCAGGCAAGGCGGGCGAAGTGCAGCTGCCCTAAGTGCCGTGCCCTGCCCTGGTACCTGGAGGAGGGTGTTTTATTACCCAGAGCCACAGTTTCATATAGCAGAGGCTGAGCCCTGGCCCAGGTGGTCCCGCACAGCCCAGCGCCTGAGGGATAAGCCCTGGGAGCTGCTGACAGACTGCTCTGCTCTGTCTCTGCAGAGCTGAGACACTTCCGAGAACTGTGGAAGGTGGCCAGCACTCAGCAGGCAAAGTGCCAGAACTCCAGGGGACAGAGCACTCACCTCTACAGCTAGGAGCCCATGTCCCTGACACAGGCAGACAGCCCCCCAGAAAACAGTAGACTGAATCTGTACCCTGCTGCTCGGCACAGGTGCAGGAGACAGGAGGCTCCCAGAGAAGCTCTGGATGGCTCCCTTCTGATGGGAGGAGAGCAGGGTCAAGGCACACCAGAAAGGCAGGACCTCAGAGAGGGAACTGTCAGGTTCATCTTGAATCAACAGTGCTTGCCTAGCCACCAAAGTCACAGCCTGCCCAGTGGGTGGCACCAGGGCTGGGGTTCTGAACGTCAGTACTACATGGCCCATAGCACCTAGGGACCTCAGTTACTACTGCATGGGCAGGGGAGATGGCAAACTGGCAAGCAGCACCCAGCACGACCTGCTCACCTCTGATCGGAAGGAGGCCTCATCCTCTGAGTTTGAGTCCTCAGCCTGCTGGGTCCGCTTGGCCTCCCGAGCCTCACTGTCTGCCTTCCCCTTGTCACCTTTGCTGCTGCTCTTGTCCCTGGGCACCTTCTTGTCAGGGAAGGAGGAGGAGGCGCGGGGTGAGGTGCCAGGGGCACGCCGTGTCCCCTTTGATCCGCTCTTCTTAGGTTTTTTGGCACTGGGCTTCGGTGAGTCTGTGGCAGCAGGCCGCTTGCTGGAGGCCTTGGGCAGGGTAGGGGGCTGGGGTGCCCCCTTGGGGGACAGGCTTTCCAGCTTTGTCTCCTTTAGGGCCATTTTGGGTTCCTTGAAGGCAGCCTTGGGTGCTGGGGCCTTCTCCTCCTTGGGCAGCTTGCGCACAGCGTCCTTGGCACTCTTGGGCTCGCGCTCTGGCTCCTTGGAGCAGCTCCTGCTCTCTGAGTCCTTGCGCGGCCGCTCGCGGTGCTCCCTGGCCACCTTGTGAGGTTTGGACGCCTTACCACTCTCTTTGTTGGCGTCCTGCAAGGCCAAGGGCAGGGAAGGTGAGGAAGATGTGTTAGCGGCACCTTAGGGCTGCCGGTCTTAACCACCCAGGCCCAGGCAAATGCTGATTTGCCTGTCTGAAATGTGTAGAGAGAACCTGTAGAGTGAAAGGGTACAGCCAACAGATACAGTAGAGCTATGCCCACAAACCTGTGTAGCCACTATGGCCACCAGCGCCTACAGCTACCTGCATCTGGGAGACCCAAGGCTACACCAACCAGGAGGTGTGGTCAGCCTCTCTCGAGGCCCTAGTCCACATTCTTGGTGCTCGCAACCCATCCTGGAGCTGAACCATCCTGGGCAGCCAGCACCTCCAAGCTGATGGGGTGGGTACAGTACAAGGCACATGACCCAGGTGGCTCTTCTAAAACTAGAAGAGCTCAGTTGACAGGCATGGGCACCCCAGGGGGACAGAGGCACCACCCAGGCAGAGAGTCCTATTCTAGCCATGGAAATCAGTGGGGAATGCCCAGCTTTCTGCACCCATGTTCCCCCCGAATGTGGGAAGGAGTGCCTACTCCAAAGAGCAAGAGCTCAGCAGAGGCCAGTGCCCACGACGGCAGCAGCAGGGCCACAGCCCAAAAGACAGTGCTCTCACATACCCTCTCCACACCCCAGTCACCAGATCATTCTGGAGTGCTCAACTCGTGCTTCCACCACTCCAACCTTCTCTTCAGCAGGTACAGCAGTGGCCAGGCAAAATAGCTCAGAGCTCGCCAGGTGACAGCTCTTCCCATGCAGGCCAGACCCCAGGACACAGACAGGAGAAAGTACCACAGAGGACACCAAGCTGGTGGGACAAGCCCCTGGCAAACTTAACAAGGAATACTGCAGGGCGATGAATGCACCATAGGAACTGGAGGGAGGAGGACTGTGTCCCAGCAAGCCACAAGGAAGGCAAGAAATGGAAAGCAGGCGGGCCTCACCCTCTCTTGCTGAGGACAAGTCTACAGGCAAGAGTGGCCAACGAGAATGTGCCCACAGTTGTGAGAGGTTGACAGGAGCCACTTCCCTAGGGCCATGCCTGGGCAACTACGAAGTTCCACAACTAGCCCTCCACAGCGAGACCCAATCTCAAACACTGCGAAAGCAGTTGGTGTGGATGGAACCCTCACGGGCTCGATGTTGCCCTCTCCTCAACAGTGATGACAGGCACTTCAGAGAGGCTGCCAAGGGCTGGTGGCCTGGTGCCCATCAGGGTGACACAATCTATGCCTCCAGGGGACAGGTCTGGGTGGTCCTAGCTCCAGCCACAGGCCATGAGAGACTGCTCAGTCAAGTTAGTAGAGGGGCTGACACTCAGGTCTGGACCATGCTCTAAGGCTGGGGCTTCTAGGAGTCACAGAGAAGAAGCTGTGCTGCCTAGAAATCTGTGCGGCCCCAGGCAGCACCCATAGAAGTGGGTAGAGAAGATCTGCACACCAGGGAGGCACATGCACAGGAGACACAGCACCCTTAGCCTTCAACACTTCTGGGGACCCCAAACAACAATGGCTGAGTGAGAAGCCCCAGGCTGCTAGCAAAGCCTGGCCTCTCCTGCAACCTTCAAAAGTCAGTCAAGGGTGACATCAGGGCCTGGCTGGGACTCGAAGATGTGACCAGCTTGAGGATGATACAGGCCTGCTAGCCTTGTGGAAAGGGCTGGAAGGAGCCTGCCTAGTGCTTGCTTCTCTTCCTGTGGTATCCATGGATAAGATAGCCCAAGGGTGCTTGAGTCTCACAGATGCCCCGCTGACAATGCCCTACAGGCAAGTGAAGCAAGAATGTGAAATGAAGGATAAACAAGGTCAGGCCGAGAAGTGTCCCCAAAAGGCCAAGCCCACATGTTGTGAGGGATTGGCCCAGGGTACTAGGTTCAGATGTCATGGTGGTGCTGATAGCATTGGGCAGCGTGTGGCTGGGGTGGCTGCTCCAGGAGGCCCACAGAGAACCTTCCAGAAGGCCAAGTGATGGAACGAAATACATGTCCTTGGGATTCAGCTCAATCGCATACATGCTATTCCCTGCATCCCCCAAATTGGTTCCAGGCCAGCACTGCTGACCAGCAGAGCTAGAAGTGGCAAGGGCAGGTTTGGCCTGGCCTTGTTGGAGCTAGAAGGTAGCCAAGGGACCACTGATGGAGATGCCCTGCCCAGTGACCAAATCACTGCTGGGCAGGAAAGAGAGCCCAGGAGGCCTGACTCAAGAGGAGCAGGGTGCAGGAAGAACAGACAGATCACAAGCACTACTCCTTGACGCTAGCTAGCGAAGCGACAAGGATCAGGAGCAGAGGCTCGGGATGTAGGCGGCAGGTGTGCAGGCCAGGCTCAGCAGATGGTGGAAATGGCCTGCAATTGCCAGTGGCCAGGTCCATGCTCCGCAACGTTGGCCTTCCACCTCACTAACCTTGGAGCCGTGGGACGGTTTGTTCTTCTTGGGGTCAGAGAAGGCAGAGAGTGGAATTGTGGGTAACATGGGGTAGTCGGGGCTGGGCCTGGACACCGTGTCCACTCCTTCGGGCATTACCATCACCTAGTGACAAAGAAGAGACAGAGGTTATCCACAGGCCCCAGGCGATGGGCTGGCGGCCGTGGAGCTGGCCTCCTGGGGAGGGAGAAGGAAGCCGGAGGCCAGCTGCCCAGAAGAGTCACAGGTTTATCCTTATGATGGACAGTGGCAGGGGACCAAGATGGCCTTAAGGCCTCCAGGATGGACCCTAGCCAGCAGACTGCAACCCTGGTCAAGAAGATTCAGAGTCTGTGGCAAAGCAAGAGATGCAGCTGGGGCCACAGGCTGTGCTGAGCAGAGGAGGAGGCTGGAGGGAGGCACAGCAGGAGAGGCAGAAGCTGGTGGCAGCAAAGTGGCTTCTGAGGGATCAGCACAGATGTGGCTGGGGACAAACTTTTCTCACTTCAGGTACAGACAGTTGCAGCTGGCCACATAGAGCCCAAGCAGCAAGGCAGAGGCCAAGAACAGGGCCAAGGGCAAGAGGGGGCAAGAGAAAAGCTTAAGTGGCCAGAGCTGGTCACTGCGAGCACCAGCCAGCTCAGGGTCGCGGGCTGAGAAGAGGACTGGCCTGAGGCCCAGAAGTACTGCCCGGCTTCAGCAGATCCCAAGACACAAGCAGTAGTTTGGGAATGGACTCCAAACAGCAAAGTCACATAAAGATGGAGGCCAACCATTGAGGACACGATACTGCATAGAATGCAGCAAACAGAGGGAGGATGGGGCTGTAAGAAAAGGGCTCAGGCTAGCCAAAAAAGTGACGTTCAGCTCTGAGCACCTGGGCTCTGCAACCAGACACACCTGTCCTCTGGGGATGTGGATGCCCCACACCACTTGACACTGCACTGGAAGAGGGCAGGAACTTGACCTGCCCTGCTGTGACTTGCTCACTGGAGCCTGCCCAACCACAACAGAGGTGAGGCTCCTACAAAGGCTGTGTGTCCCCAGCTGGGCCTTGTGAACACCAGTTCCTAGAAGCACCTGCGAGGTTCAAGTCCCAGGACACTGGTCCTATGAGAAAGCAACTTCCAGGACAGGGTAGGAGCATAGTGCAGGAAAACCCAGCTCCAGGGTAGCCAGGCTTCAGTGGTCCCTGCACGGCTTGCATTCTTTTCCACTTGCCCAGCCAGCTTGGCCTCCAGGGCCAGCAGCTTGTGTTCCCTGCCAAGATGCCCGAGGCCAGATGGGGACGGCACACAGACAAGACGCCACATGGGCCAGGTTACCTGGTACAAACAACCCCAGGCCACAAGCGGACGAGACCAAGCTGGGCACTGCTGGCTGCCTGGCTATGGCAGTGATGGACCCCAGGCTGCTCCTTCCTAGGGACAAAGTCAAGTATAGAACCTGGAGCCACTGCAAGAACATGTGACCCTAACATGATGTCACCTCCAGTTCCCCAGTGCCCACAGCTCCTAGACAAGCATTACCCTTACAGACATTCACAACCCATAAGGCCAACAACACAGAGTCACAGTTACCTGGTCCCGGGAGTCACCTGAGAGCCATCGTCCCATAGCCAGGCAACCTGAGGCCGAAAGTGTCTGGCTGGCCAGCTCCCTAGGAGCACTCTAGGACCTCACTGCAGTTTCTCTTCAAGGCCGGCTGAACACAGCTTCCCTCCCTGTTCCTCCTATGCTGTGTCAGGTGATGCCCTGAGAACCTTCTCCACAGTTCGGGTAATACCTCCCCTGGCACTTGAGAGGCTTGGAGAGGCCTGAGACGCTGACGCTCCCAAGAAGCTGACCTGGGGCCCTGGGGACGCCCACACACGCTGTGGATGCGCAGTTCCTAGTGTAGGGCAGCAGAGGGTGGAGCTGCCTCTGCACACACCCACATACCCTCAGTCATTCCAGGATCTGAATGCAGAGCAGTATCGTGTCTGCACGTCCATCCCAGGCTGCCACTGCCCTGCCACCACATAGGCAGTCAGAGAGCTTCATCGGCAGCACGCAGGGTTTGAAACCCACTTAAACCCTTGCCTGGACACAACCACTTCCATTCTGAGGAGGGAGTTCCTGAGAGACCTGGCTATACAGAACCAAGAGAAAGGGGATGCCTGACTCCAGAAACATACGCTGGCTGCCATGAACCTGGGGAAGAGGGCTAGCCACACACTCAGATACCACCAGAGCCCCAGTCCTACCATACCACAAACCCCCATACCTATACACACACACAATCTCAGACACTACCACATACTCTGTCCTATGTTTACACACATCTCAAACAACACGACACCACACAGCCCACCCATCTCTACCTCTGCACCTGATACACCACATGATGTGCTTACAGCTCACAACACCATGATTTCCTAAGCAGGTGCCACATATAACCTGCATGCACACATGTGCACTGACATACAAGACGATAGGCAGCCATACAAACTACCCACTGCCCCTCCCCATATTCTCACACCCCTTGCCAGACCATCACAGGCCTAGGCTAGCACCTTGGTATGCTCTGTGACCTTAGGTCACCGAAAGTGGCTTTGCGACCTTCTCCTTCAGCAGCCAGTTGAGTCGTAGTTGTCTGCCCTTGTCCATGGGCCCCTCCACGTCCTCAGGCTGCTGCCTGCCCCACCAGTTAAGGGCCACCCAGGCCCAGCCATGCCAGCAGCCAGCACAGAGCAGAGGTGGCGGGCAGGCGCACTCACCCCGCCAGCCATGAGCAGCTTGCAGCGAAACTCTGTGGTAGGATTGTTGAAGGTGAGCTTCTCGCAGCGCAGGTGGTTGACAGGAGGGTTGCCCTCCAAGTTGAGGAACAAGTCGTAGGTGAAGCAGACCTTCCTCGGTTCCTCCTAGAACACAGAACATGGAATTCCATCAGCAGTGAGCAGGAAGCCAGAGCACTGGACAGGATAGGGCCTTCCCAAGCCTGCCCCACGCTTCCTATCTCTCCAGCCATTAATAATAGAGCCCTTCGCTCCCAAGAGGGCTCCGAGCCTCTGGGATTCCCCTTCAACTCGCGAAGCAGCAGTGAGGTTGCTCTTCTTCAAGTTTCATACAGCAAGGCACTCCCTGCACTTTCCTTACAGACCCCCACAAACACACTCCTCGGGTCTCAATCCTGTGAGCAGTGCAGGAATGGGGGTCAGATCCCATGGTTTTACCACAGGAGGTCCTCAGGAGCCACCACAGAAACCAAAACCCAGAGGCTTTTTATGTGTAGTAGTGTGGAAGCCACAAGGAACCATTTTCATGGTGACTAGATGCCCCACTGCCAGGTGTGTGTAAACAAACTACACTCCAGGCTGGCCTTGAACTCCCAGTGTTCCTGATTCCACTTCCTGACAGCTACGATAAGGAGAGCACTGCCACACCGATACCCATCCCCAGATACAGGGCAGACAACTGACTTGTGACGTGGGTGTGAGGGCAGTTCCATGGAGGCAAAACAACCTCATCAAACAACGGTGCTGGTACAACTCGAGAGCAACATGAAGAGAGACAGAACAGAACCCACCTCACCTTGCAACCAGAAAGTGGCTCAGCAGAGACAGGCACTTGACCATGCAAGCCTGAGGACCCACATGGTGGAGGGAGATGGTGGCAAGTTTAAGAAACCAGGGACACCAGATAGTGGTGGCACATGCCTTTAATCCCAGAAGGCAAAGGCAGGTGGATCCCTATGAGTTCGAGGTCAGCCTGGTCTACAGAGCGAGTTCCAGGACAGGCTCCAAAACTACAGAGAAACCCTGCCTTGAAAAACCAAAAAAGAAAAAAAGGAAAAAAAAAAAAAAAAAAGAAAAAGAAAGGAAGGAACACATAAACCAACCAGGAACAAGAAAAGAGGGATAGTCCTGGTTCCTAAAAGTTCCAGAAGCTGCTGAGACCTGAAGGTCCAAGAGCTGGTGACTGTAAACTGGGCATCCAAGATGCCCAAGGCCCAGATGGGAGCTGTAACTGCTGCAGCCATTCATGGCTGATGGGAAGTAGTCATCACATAGCAGCCAAGTACTGGGCACGCAGGGTGGACACCTCCAAGCCGAACACCAGAGGCTCTAGTAGTCTCCCGTCCGACTCATAGCGGGGAGTGTCTAGTCAGTCTGTGCAGTCCCAGGTGTTGGGATTCTTGGGTAGGCAATGGCCAGCCTCAAAGAGCTCCTCCTCCCTCTGATTTCTTCGTTGGATGTATTAGTGGGAGAGCACAGATACTTCAACATCCCTGATGGAGGACCAGTACTCCCTGAGGGATAAGAGGCCTTTGGCCCCACTTCCCCACTTCCAATTCTATGGAGATGGGCCCAGCTCAACAAATGACAGCAGCGGGAAATTTAAACCCACAGTGAGCTACATGTTAGCTAACCAGTGAGATTTAAAAGTAAACACTCAGCTCCCAAGAAAACAAAAGCAATCTTGGCAAACAACAACACCTCACACAGAAAGTCAGGCCGCAGGACAGGACACCTCTGTGAGCGGCAGCAGGGCAGGCCCCAGTCTGCCAAGTGCTCCTCCAGTAGGTGAGGGGAGGGGCAGGGTCTCCCTGGTTTCCTGGGGATATGTAGGTCACAGTTTGCTCAATGGTGGTGTGTAAGCTCTGGAGACCCGGGGTGACTCACAGCAGGTCCAGTCAGCTATGTGACAAACCTCAGCAGCAGAGTGACCGCTGGATGTCCTTGTTCATCTAACACTAACACTGACACTGGATGGGTCCTCTAGTGTTGCCAGTGAAGGGCAGGCAACAGGGGTGAGGATAACCTTGAGGATGGCGACCTCACGTTTGGACGTGGGTTTCTGCAGAGCCTGTGGAACAGACAGGCTGGCCTAGATGAATGGGGACTGTGCCCACCTCTTGTTCTGGCCACAACACGAAGCAGAAGATAAGGGGACAGGCTAGCACAGATGCGACAAGAAGCCAGCATCTTGCACTGACTCCCTCCACTGGCCATCCTTAACTGGGTCCCAGATATCACTCCATTCACAGAGGGGTCCTGTCTGGCTGTGGAGATGACCAGGCAGTCAACCTGCATTCCCTATAAAATGGACATCAGGGAAACAAGCGGGCCAAGGAGGACTGACAGAAGAGGGAGTTGCTACTGTGCAGCACAGGGTCTGTGAGCTCAGACAGTGCCCTTGGGACCATCGAGCCTCAGGATCCAGTGCCCAACTGAGAAAAACTGCTCACAAGATGAACCAGTACCCCAAGTGGGTGGGAATGGACAGCACCAAACGGATACCTTGGGTGTTCAGCAAACAAAGTGGGGGGAGGGGCTCAGAGACAGTGACGGGAAGAGAAAAGAGGACTAACCACCAGTTTAGTCACCAACGGGAGGGTCAGGCAAACTGCACCCCATCGTTTCCAGCTGCTGCTCTCTGGCAGTGCCTTGAACGGTTGTGCAGAGCTGGCCCAACAGGGGGAAAAGGGTTCTTGGACATGTGCACACACACACACACACACACACACACACACACACACACACGTGTGTGTGTGTGTAAAATGTCTTCCTCAGTTACTCTGTACCCTATTTTATGAGGCAGGGTCTCACCAAATCTGGAACTTACCCTTGGTCTCTATCGGAGCATAGGGATTATAGACACACAACACACACCCAGTACTCAAGTCCTCATGCCAGTATGGCAAGCTCCTTCCTGGCTGAGCCCTGTTCTCCACTTTAGTCACCCCTGCTGACTCAGGACAGGTGAGGGATGACAGAGGGAGACAGGGGCCTCCCTGAGGACGCAGCATCTGAGAGCTACACTCCAGGACATGAGGGCCAGCAGTGTGCTAACCATCCCCCAAGTTTAAGGCCCATAGACACTTCAGTCGACCCCCAATTTGCGTCAACTCCAAGCAGCTTCAGCACAGGCCCCTCGTGTATGCACTGCAGCCATCTGTACTCGCCACAGTGGGCAGCGAGCCAGCATCTCTCTAGCCTTAGACAACTGCAATGCCACCCAACTGGCCAGACCAGTGCTGGTGCCAAGGAGGCCAGGAGTACACAAAGCTCAGGAGAAAGGGCTTTGGGACAGGCTGGCCCCAAGCACCTGAGCCCATCTCCCCCCCCCCCCCCCCCCCCCCCCCCCCCCCCCCCCCCCCCCCCCCCCCCCCCGACTGTGAGAACAGCAGCCACCACGAGGACCCCGGTATGCTGCGAGCCTGGTTCACAGACTCACAGTTAGCAGTCAGATAATTCTGAGTGTGGCCTGAAATGACTGCAAGTTCACAAGAGATGCTGTAATGGGGCCATCCTCAGCATCATGCCCTTATGTGACAAGCAGCATCACTGAAAAAGAGTGAACAAGGATGGGAGGTGGCAGAGAGAGGAGAAGGGAGGGGAGGGGAAAAAGAGCCTCTGAGACCCAGCCAAAGAGCCAAGACCTGTCC
This sequence comes from Alexandromys fortis, assembly GCF_014885135.2. Taxonomy (NCBI): domain Eukaryota; kingdom Metazoa; phylum Chordata; class Mammalia; order Rodentia; family Cricetidae; genus Alexandromys; species Alexandromys fortis. The sequence goes on from NW_026068121.1 coordinate 1,248,317, forward strand.
TGATTGCTGATTTAAATCCTGAGCAAAATGGACTAGTAAAACATAGATACAAAGCAGAAAAACCATATAGGCAGACAGACAGACAAACACAGATACACACAGAGAAAAAGAGACAGATACACACACAGACATACAGATACAAACAGAGTCAGACACACACCTGGGTTGGGTGAGGATAAATAACAGTGCATGTACTTGGCATGTAAGAGGCCCTGAGTTCTACCCTCAGCCACTGCTTCAGACAGGCTGACCATCTATGAGGTACCAGGAAGCACAGTGCAGGTCTGCAGACGCCCTGATGAGGCATCAGTCTTATCTCCTACAGACACGCAGTGGACTGTTTACAGGTCACACACTGAGCCAGCTGAGTCGCCAGGGCTCATGTCCAAACATTGTGGGAGTAGCGAAAAGGCGCTGCAGGCAAGTCGGCAGCTGGCAGTGCTCTCCACTTCTGCACAAATTCTACACTTCTCTATACTACAAACTGCTCAGTGCATACACCCAGCTCTGTCACATTCTCCTCAGAGCTCTTTGGTACCCGCTGTGTCCTATGGGCTTTTCTCCTGCCCTCCCCTGGGTCACCTGTGCCACCAGGCTTTGCTATGTGCCCAGGTTTCTGTAGCATCAGGGACAATCTGAGCCCCACTGGCATCTGGTCAGAATCAGGCCACATGTAGGTATACCACCAATACCCACAGGGCCTTCCCAGAGACCTGGTGAAAAAGCTTTCCCTCTAGGGCCCCAGCAATATGCACTGGCACCTACTTTTGCTACAGCGAGAAAAGTGTCATCTACCCTGAAGGAAGACAAGACAAGAGACTGGAGGACAGGAGGTCCTTGGGTGTGAGGGACAGTGAAGTAACGGCAAGAGAAAGACTGAACAGCAACGGACCCTGCAGGACAGAGGACCCATGTGACGGCGGGAGCATCCCGAGACAGTTCAGGGACCCACCACCTGGTCTGGAGATGACTTGGATTAAGAGCACTTGTTCCCAACACCCATAGCATGACTCACAATGGCCTGATAACTCCAGCTCCTGAGGACCAAACACCCTCTTCTGGTCTGCACAGGCACAAGCACACACACGGCACACAGATATACACATAGGCAAACACTCATACACATAAAACAAAAATAAACAAATCTTGCAGAAAAGAGAAGAAAGAATGAATGACCCCAAGCACAAAAGAGTTCAGTCATCCTTGGCCACACAGAACTTGAGGATAGCGAGACTGCACAAAGCCCTGACCCAAAATAAAGCCAACAGACAGGAGGAGGAACACTGTGACAGCTGGGCAGTAAGGAGGGCCACAGCTCAGGTGAGCAAGTACATGCTGGGAATACCTTCAACAAAGCACAGAGCCTGAGCAGACCTATGTAAGAACTGGGAGCTTGGACACATCTTGCCGCGACAAACCGAAGCCCAGTGACAAGTGTTTATAAAGGCATCCATTGCCAAGCTAGGCCTAGACCCACACACAGCAGAGCCAGAGCCAAGGGCTCCTCACACCGCCGTCTGACAACCCAGAGGCAGGGGTGGAGACTGGAAACACGAGAGGTTGCCAGAATGAGTTCAACAGGCCGTGTTTGGGGAACTGGGGGGGGATCAGAACCACTATAGACCCAACATGTGGGCCCCTATTTACTGTGCGTAATGGGTGTGTGACTCCAGAAGAGACTGTGGTGGGACACAATGGACCTAGGAGACTGAAGACACATGGGTCTGTCCATCTTCACAGTCAGATCAATCAGCTTCTAGGTGCACATGCTTCTGGCTGGCATGTGGTTGTCAGCAGGGAACGACTATCTCGGAACCCGCCAGAGATCAATGTGGCTGCGAGAAGGGCTTTCCTGGTTCAGTCCCCAAGGGAGCGGGACAGGGACATTGAGCACAACCCTGGTTGGCCCCAGCCTCCTTCCCTCCAGTGTAAGGCCCTGAGGTCTCCTGGGACAGGTGCAGGGAAAGTGTGAGGTGGAGACGGGAAACAGGCTGCTCTCCGAATCACAACATGAGAAGCAGCACCCAGCAACAGCACAGGGTTCAGCAACAGAACGGGAAGATGCAGTAAGACCCCAGGAAGAAGGACTGCCAGTTGTTCCATGGAGATGGGGGAGAGGCCGGGAAACCTCATGCCAGGCCGAAACCATGTGACACACTCTTCAGCAAGCAAAGACTCTCAGACAAGAGTCGCCAGGGAGCTGGGCACAAGGTAGCACTTGTCATCCAGTGTGCAGGAGGCTGAAGGAGGAGGATGCAAAGACCAGGTTAGGCTGAACAGAGTGAGGCTTTGACTCAGAATAAAAAGAAAAACTGCACTGAGAGCAAAGATGACGGGGGACTCATTCAGCTCCAACTGGCTTATGTGAGGACATTTACTGTAACCAGCCTGTAGCAGTAGGCAAATCCGCCAGGAGACACCACGGCAGGCAGTTAAGAGCACTCACGTGACCCAGTACCAGCTTCTGATCCCTGCTGGTTCTGGACACATGGTACACACACTTGTACATTAAAAACAAACAAACAACAAACAAAAGCCCATAAAATAAGATAGCTTCTTAAAACAGAACATACAAAGACCCAAGTGTAAGAGTCAGGAATGGCAGCACATGCCTGTGGCTCCAGCCATGGAGAAGCATAGACAGGGGCCCTGGAGTTTGTCCATCAGCCTGTCCAGCCACCAGTGAACTCAGGTTCAGGGAGTGAGACCCTGTGTTAAAAATTAAGGAACAGAGGGGCTGGAAAAGTGGCTCAGTGGTTAAGAGCACCCACCAACTGCTCTTCCAGAAGACCTGGGTTCAATTCCTAGCACTCACATGGCAGCTCACTACTGTAACTCAAGTTCCAGGGGATCTGACACCCTCACATAGACAGGCAGGAAAAATACCAATGCACATAAAGTAAAAATAAAAAAGCTTTTTTTTAAAGATAAAGTAAAAATAATTTCTTAAAATGAGGGGCAAGGCAGGGAAGACACACCAAACACAGAGCACACACAGTAGAGTGGAACTTAAGGGGACACTATGAACAATGCGCATGGACAGATTATAGTCACCTGGAGAAAACATGCATCTTTCTACAGCAAAGCAGACCAGTCACATGAGAGCCAGCTCAAAAGCTAGAGCATCCAGGTTTGGTTCCCAGCACCCATCAGTCTCTAGGCCCATGGGATCCAATGCCCTCTTCTGGCCACCTTGGGTACCAGGCACACATATGGTGCACAGACAGACATGCAAGCAAACACTCAAACACATAAAATGAAATTTTTCCCTCACAGAAAAAAGTAGAAATTCTCAAAAGATTCACCACACACAAGAGACTCAGGCAGCTGTCAGGAATTCCCTGGAAACAACAGGCCAGAAGTAACACCTGCATCTCAGTACTGGGCAGGCTGAGGCAAGAGGACAGTGGATTCTAGACCAGCTTGGGACTATAAACATATCCTGACACAGACAAACAGGACCTAGGACCACAAAGCCTTCCTGGCACACCCTACGAAACATGCAAAGACAACAGCTCATCCTACTGAGCTCAGCAGGGTAAGAAAAGGGGTGACCACTCCCTAACACAGTTTATGTGACTGGCATCAACCCATATAGAAACCAAGGACACCACAGGAAGCCACCAACTGACACTGCCTATGAACACAGATCCAAGTACCCTGGGAAAACACTAGGCAAGCAAGCGGACTCAAGCTCTGAAGACGGTATACATCACACACTCGAGGCCACCTGCAGTGGTACTCTGGAGACAGGAAGGGAGCAGCCTCAGGGTGTTCTTGATAGTGGCAGAAAAAAAGCCTCTGACGAAGTTTAATACCTCTTCATCATGAAAGAGAACTGCACAGGAAGGTTGGGGCAGGTGTGATATAAGAAAGCTGTGTTAGTCCCTGCCACCTCCTCCGAGGTCAGGAAACAGCTCCCACTGAACTGACACAGATGCTGCTGAGGTCCCTGCACTCACAGGTGCTGTGTGCAGACACTGCGCAGGACCATGTGTACAAAGGCAGGAAAAGCTTTTGTTTTTCTAGTTTTAGAACTGGGCTTCCTAATCCAATAGTGGTCATTTACAACGGACCCATAACAGATGTCCCGCTCAACAGTAACAACTGGAAACTCACCAGAGCAATGAGGAGCTGGCTGTGGATGACAGAAGACACACAGGAAACCCCATCCATGCACACACACCTAAGCTCAGCACTAATGGCCTTACTGAAGCGCAGCTGTGGGGCTGTGATGGCTCAGCCAGCTGTCACATCGCCAAGATCTGGAGGTACCCGGGAGGCAGGACTCTGACATGCCCATGCGGACTACCTTGATTAGGAAAAGACCTGCCCACTGTGGGAGGTATCACTCCCTGTGCCGAGACCTCGTGCTGTATTAAAATAAACCAAACAGTTCAACAAGATGGTCCCAGAGGTAGAGGTGTTTACTGCCAAGTCTGAGTTTGATCCCCAGGACCCATATGGTGAAAAGCGAGAATGAATTTTTATATGTTGAGCCCTGGCCTCCTGGTGAGCATACACACAAAATAAGTAAGCATAATAAAATGTATGCACATAAAAATGAAGTTGGGCTTGATGGCATAAGCCATTGATCTCAGCACACCAGAGACAGACTCATCTCTGTGAATGGAAGACCAGCTGGGGTCTGATCTACATAGTGAGCTCCAGGCCAGCCAGGGCTACATAGTGAGACCTTGTCTCAAAAAAACAAACAAGTGTGAAAACACACTGTCCCTGGAGGGTGGAGGTTCCACAGGTGAACACATTTCCAGGCATGTGTGAAGCCCAGTCTCCTTCCCCAGCACCAAATTAGTCCACAAGTGAAACTTGTGTAGCGTTCAGGGTCGGCTTCTGTACTGGCTAGTTTTGTGTCAACCTGACACAAGCTAAAGTCATCAGAAGATGGAGCCTCAGCTGAGGAAATACCTCCATGAGATCCATGAGAAATGTAAGGCATTTTCTCATTTAGTGATCAATACAGGAGGGCTCAGCCCATGTTGGGTCCTGGGTTCTATAAGAAAGCAGGCTGAGCAAGCAAGCCATGGAGAACAAACCAGTAAGCAGCACCCCTCCATGGTCTCTACATCAGCTCCTGCCCTGTTTAAATTCTCATCCCGACTTCCTTAGATGATGAACAGCAATGCTGAGGTCTAAGCCTAATAAACCCTTTCCTCCCCAGCTTACTTTTTGATCATGATGTTTTGTCACAACAATAGAAACCCTAAAACAGCCTCTATGACCTCAGACAGCAACTGAGTCACAGACCTGATACCACAGTCATTCACACACACACAAATATATATACGGAAAAACCATGCTTGGTGGTGCACACCTTTAATCCCAGCACTCAGTAGAGAGGTAGGTATATCTGAGTTCAAGGTCAGCCTGGTCTTGAACTCAGAAAAGAAACCTTGTCTTGAAAAAAGCAATCAGATAACCAAATTTCATAGAAAGGTGCGATCTTTGTACATAAGGACAAAAATAAGAAAACAACTGCAGACAGAAGAAGACACCTGCCGGCTGCACCAGGCCAGGATACACAAAGAGCTCGCAGCAACATCAGATCTGAGAATGGAGCATGTTCTCTAAAGAGAAATTACCAGTGACCAGAAGATGCCAGCCCTGTGAGTCAACGGGGAATGTCAAGAATCTCAACAAGAGAATCCATCCATCCGTCCTTGGGGAGGGCCATGGCTTAAATAGAGAGCAGGCATGGCTGAGGCCACACAGACACAGGAAGTCTCATCACAGGTGAAAAGAAAAATGGTGCAACCACCATGAAGGAGCTGGTCACAGAGTGAAGCCAGAACCCAACTCCTCCCGCTCCCCCCACTCCTCCCAGGTCCCTGCCAGTGCCTCCACCAGCATCTCCCAGAACAAACCAGTGAAAGTGCGTAGATGCCACTGTGGCTGCCACGGTCACTCCATTCCCAACAACAGGTGAAAAGCTGCAGGGCTGATCCCCACCTGGGGTCCCATGTCTGTAACTTCCGCAGGACAGCCTGACATGCAACAAACCTGTCTGCTGCCAGTGCCTCTTGACAAATCTCATCCTTTCTGACAACAGGGTGTTTAAGGTAGCCCCTGAGAGTATGCTGAGTGCAGGAGACAGGTGGGATGGACCTCAGGTGTGGCTGGCCACGTGCAAACAGCCAAGGTGCTCTCTACATCCTGATAAACACTGTTAGACTCAGCATGATTCAGGCCGGTCAAGAATGGCGGCTCAGCCACCTCAATGATGTCCACAATCAACAGACATTAAATGAGGGATCTTTAAAGAGGCACATACAAAGTCACCCACTGGCCAGAAACAAAAGGGCTGATAAGAAAAACATGGTTTCCCCTGGGACTGACTATCCAGTCTCTAAGTAGAGCTGGTGCTGAAAGCCCTGGAAACACGTGAATAGACCACAAAGGGTCTATTCACAAAGGGCACCACAAAGGGGCTCTTGCCCACTAACCCATCAGAACGTAAGCTCACAGCCTGAGACCCTGAGAGGTCACTTAGCCACTGTGACACCATCAGTCCTGAGATCCAAGCATAGTATGCCAACCAGAGCCCGTGTTTTTTTCTGCTGTTGTTGAGGCGGGGGGGAGGGCGCGTAATCCCGCCTGGCCTCCAAGAACACTGACAACATCCGAGGACCATGTACATCTGCACGTCATGTGCAGTTCCGCACATCAGGGGTACGGTGGCAGGTAGATCTGAGTGCCTCCAGTGTGTCACCTACACGTCTAGCAGCTACCCAGAGCAACATGCAAACCACAGCTGTGTGACTGGCATGGCGCCACCCTGAGGCAGGAGATGGTGGAGAATGGCGTAGGCCTACAGTCAGGAAGCTCGTGATTGCACTAGGTCCTGGCTCAAAATTTTTCCAGTGTGGTGCTTAACTGACACTCCTCCCCAGCATCGAATCCTCAGCAAACCTCCCCAGGAGAGATCCACAAGGCAATGTGTGAACACAACCTGCAGACCACACTGAGGTCACGGCACTGACCTGCAGACTCAGAGCAGCTCCTCTCCCTGTCTCTCAGCATGCCAATATCTACAGCATGGGTGATGAGGAGGCAGGACCATGCTCAACTTAAGCACTGTTGGTGTGACCACAGCTCAGGCTGCTCCCTCCAGGGGACTCACTCCTGAAGGGACACAATTCCCTGGGCCAGCCTTTGTCCTGGGAGTGTGTGCACAGGCAGGAAACCATCATATAGATGTCCATACAAACTCCAAGAGCCTCACCACTTGAGAGAAGCTGTGAGGAGTTAGTCAGAGCCAAGAACTGCCCCAGGACATATGGGGACATAACACTGTGTGCATGATCAGCAGCCCAGAGACAACAAGGGGTTCACGACAGCGCCTGACCTGCAGCTCATATGAAGCCCTAGGGATCCCTGAAGAACATCAGGGACAGAGAATTCAACCACTTGTCTTGCACCTTCTGAGGTCCCAGGGCAGTACCTCTCCCCTAAGGAAAGGGCGTAGGGACAGAGCTGCCTTGGTACCTGGTGTGGTTGTGGGGTGAAGCAGACCTGTACACTCTGGACCCAGAGGGCATGGTGGCACATGAGCAACCAGCTCAGCCTGTACTTCATCACACCCGCGGGCTGCTGGAAGCTTGAGAGCCCTTCCCCAAGGAGCATGAGAAGCAGAGACCAAGCTCATAGAGCAGCCCACCCCTCTTGCTGGCACACTTGACCAGCCAGCCAGGTGCAGACAGAGCCCCACCCTAGGAAGTGCCTCAGATAGACTGGGGAGAGCAACAGGAGAAAACAGCCTCCACCCAGGCCTCTGTACAGCGCCCCAGTCCAGGAACTCTGTGTTGTCCCACCCCTGGAAACTGGGAATACCAACAGCTTGTGAGGACACAGGGACATATCTGACTATGACCTTGCAATCAGAAAGCCAGACCACTCTGTCCTCTGCCAGCCACAAAGCCAAGACCTTACCCATGTTCAGAGCACTGTGCTTTCCACGGCATGACATGTTCACCACAGTCTCCCCGGCTATGAGCACGACAGGCTCTAGAGCACACCTCTGAGGGCTGTGGGGAGCTGGGTTGGAACAGTGCCTAAGAACCAGAGCCCAGCCATCCCACATGCCTGGCCAGGCAGGGAAATGCCCACAGATGTCAGGGACAACAAGGCCTCTGAGCACAGGGGGCTTACAAACAGCCCGTGTGACTCCAGGACGTGGAAGCCTGTCAGCCCAGAAGTGGTTCAACTGCCCCAGGACAGGCGACAGTCCCTTGGCCCGAGCCTAGATCATAGCAGGAAAGACTGCTGTGTGTGTCCTAAGGCTCAATCACTGAGGGCTGCAGGGAGGAACTCATGACCTTGGCTTCATCCCTGCAGCCAGTGGGCATGGCTGAGACTTGGTGTGCTTACAATCCACTGAAATGGCACTTGGTCCCATGAGGCAGCACACCTGAGCCTGTCCCCACAAGTCCCTGCCAACAGAATGGTTCGTTGCTACTCTCAAATCTCCTGCACGCCTGATATAAACAAGGACTCAAGACTTGGGGCTTCGGAGGGAACAAGAACCCTAAGCAGCAGAGGCCTTTTCCAACAGAATGGTTCGTTGCTACTCTCAAATCTCCTGCAGGCCTGATATAAACAGAATGAAGTGTGATGCTCCCAGATACGCATCAGGGCCTGGGCAGGCGGCTTCACTGTGAAAGTTCACAAGCATGAGGCTGCTTACTCCTGAGCCTGAAAACTGGGAGACAGACAATGCCTGGAGCTCACTGCAGCCAAGCTAGAGAGGCCATTTATTTTCTCACACGGTAGGACGGAGAGCCACCGAGTCTCTGAAGACACACTCTGGCCTCCACATACGCACATGTAAGCATACCCACATACATACTTCAGGAAAACATACTCTCACTGTACCACCATTCAAGGGGTCCACAAGGCATCACAGACCTCCAAACAACTGAAAGAGGGCGTCTAAGAAGGTTCACCGGGTGGAAGTGCTTGCTGCCAACCCTGAAGGCCTGAGTTCAAAGCCCCCTGGTAAAAGGAGAGAATCCAATTACCACAAGTTGTCTTCTGGCCTCTAAGTGAGTGCGTGTTTGCACAAGCGTGTATGTGTGTCTCACTCGAGTGTGTACACAGAGTAAATACTTATAAGAAATACAGAGAATCATAAGAAAACTGGCACGGCGCAGATTCCCAGCATACAGAGTGAAAACTCTGGAGGAAAATGCCTGGGTGCCCTGTGCCACTGCTGGCTGCTGTATGCCAGAGGGAACAGCACAGATGCAGGCTGTTGAAAATGCACTTATGCTGTGTGCTGCCCTAGCTGACCCTTGCAAAAAAAAAAAAAAAGTCCCTTTCTGCATGTCCACTACTCCTGTGTGCCCCACTCACTCAGGAGCACTGACAAAGCTTCCCCAGCCTCCCCACTTGCCAGTCTAGGGCATTTAGAGAATCAGTAGGTCTGTGCAGGAGAGTGGGGTTCTTTCCTAACTCCATAGCCTCAGGCTCAAAGGAATAGGAAAGTCTTAGTTGGGGGGGGGGGGGACACACCACACAGCAATTACAAGTTCTCCCCTTGGGTGCTGATAGTCTACAAATTGGTCCCCTACTGAGATTGCTCCAATAGAGAGTAGCTAAATGTGCTTCCCTGTCACACTGTGTGCATAAACAGCTCCCCACCCTGTCCAGCCTCCCCGCTCAGTTGCATTCACATCCTCCCCGCCCCCGCCCCCAGGGTGCAATTTCTGTTTCTCTGAGTCCCACCCAGTTCACTGGACTGGAGATTTCTGTGTCCTTCTTCATTCCCACTCTGCTCCCTAAGATCCACTTGCTCCTCTGGGCTGATGGGACTGAAGCTTCTGCTTTTCTTCCTGTCAGTGTCCCCCTAGGCAGTGTGGGCTGGGACCATGACCTCAGCCTCTGAGCTGGGCTGACAGGTGCTTGTCCTTAACCCCATTTCTTTCACACCCATAGTCACAGGTACTTCCCACCCCCCACCCACCCAGTCTCTCACCTTGTTTTTGAAGTACACTTCGATGAGCATGATGAAACCTGCATAGCCCGATTCCTCCACTTTGTAGGGGGGCTCCTTGCACACTGTAAAGAGAGTAAAAATCTTCCATCAGCCCACCACAGCCCCTCCAGGCCCACAGGCTGCTCTGCTGGAGACCTGGCTCCAGGGACAATGGAGCTCCAGGCCAGGGCTTCTGGGAAATGACAGGGCAGAGTGGGGTCAGGAAGAAGGCAAGGCAGGGCCTCTGCATGGTCAACAGAGGGCACATCCAGTGATAAACACCTTGGCACCAGGAATGCCAGGCAAGGGGCTCAGGGGCACCTCCCCAAGATCCTCAGACACACCAGCCTGAAAAGCCTGCTCTACTGTCTACCCAGTCTCCATTCACCTTGCCCATGTGAGGCTGCTCAAAGACAGCAGTCATGGAAGCAAAAGAGAAAGGAAGATGAAGGGGGACAGGGAGCCGGCAGGAGTCAGAAGGAGATGACAATGACCTTCTACACTTTGTGTGACTGTGGAGACTTAGCAAGCAGGTGACCTATGGGGCTTAGGGACCCCTGAAGGCAAGACTGGGCAGACAGCTCTGTATGGGACCCAGGCAGACAACTGCAAGGGCTGGGCTAGCCTGTGGCTCCTCAGGACTGGAGCTGCAGGGCAGGCATGGGACAGGCAGGCCCAAGACTCCCTTCTTCCTCTGCCATGGCTGGGCTGTGCAGCACACTCACTGTTTCCTCCAGGGTTACCCTGTTTCCCTGCCCTAGCAGTAGCTTGGGGACACCTGCACCAGCACTTCCTGGGGACAACACATGAGGCACTACAGCCACAAAGCAATGCCTACGCTTGTTCACTCATTCTCCATTCACCACGGTGTTCCTGGGGCAGAGGGGCTAGGACAATGTCAGCCGGGCCACTGCAGCAACCACCACCCCTGCTTTTTCCTGGGAGAGCAGCATCTTTGAACTGACGGAGGTGGAGAGTGTGGCCCAATTCCTGGTTCCCACTAGTCTGGCTTCCATTCCCCATACAGGCTTCCTGCTGGAGATATCTTGGCCTCCTGGTGCCTGAACAGTTCTTCCTAGTGTCCTCAGTCTTGAAGCACCACATCCCACTGTTTCTCCTAGTGTCCCCAGTCTTGGTGCCTGTCCCCCCACTGTTTCTCCTAAGATCCTCAGTCCTGGCTCCCCCCACCCCACCCCCATTCAAGGCCACCAGGCTGTTCTCTGGTCAACTTCCAAACATGCCAACAGCTTCAGATGGGCCCACAGTGCACTATGTGCTGCAGGTAGGGTGTCTTTGCTGTTACCCATCCCTGCACTGTCTAGCACCAGGTCCTGCTGGGCAGCTTCTGCTCAATCAGCCAACAAACCAATCACCTATCACCTGAATCCTGCACCTGGCTCCCCTTCATGGTGCCCACTGTGGCTCTCCACCAACCCAGGGGTCACCTCCTGGCTCCAGCTACCTGCAAGGTACTTCACCACTCTTCGACTCTCCAAAGATAGGCACTGGTTCCTAGGTTCCAGTCCTACTAAGCAAGCAATGACCAAAAGTCACCCCCCCCACACACACACACAGAGCTCAGTACTGTGTTCCTCACACACTGGGTGTAAATCTTGCTCCATCCCTCCAAGTCACAAGCTGCTTTGCTTTAGTCTTATCTCTAGGACTCTCCACAGACAGCAGTTCAGAAAGCAGCCACCACGTGCCACTGGCTAAGGCAAGCCAGTCTCTCCACATCTTCCTAAGAAAAACAAACCAGACTCTCCACTGCCCAACCCACTGACAGTCTGAAAGCTTCAGAGCACTTCTCAATGAGGTCTGTGTCAAGATGGAGAGCAGAGAAGAAAAGTCCTGTTACCTGCTGAGAACAACCCTTTTCTTTTCTTTCTTTTGATTTTTTGAGACAGGGTTTCTCTAGCTTTGGAGCCTGTCCTGGAACTAGCTCTTGTAGACCAGGCTGGCCTCAAACTCACAAAGATCTGCCTGTCTCTCCCCCGAGTGCTGTGATTAAAGGCGTGCACCATCACCACCCGGCTGGAACAATCCTTTTCTACACTATGAATATATATTACTCTCATTGGTTAAAATAAAAAGCAGACAGGCCAGTAGATGGGCAGGAAGTTAGGCAGGAAAGTCAACTGGGATGGGAAGGAGAGTGGAGTCAAGAGAGATGCCAATCAGCAGCACAGGAAGCAGACATGCTAGAAGACAGGTAAAGACACGAGCCACGTAGCAATATGTAGGTTAATAGAAACAAGTTCAGTGATAAGAGCTAGTTAGTTATAAGCCTAAGCTATTCAGCCGATGAGTGGTTATTTGGGACTGGGCAGTCAGGACAAGAAAATCTCCATTTACAGTCACCAGTGAGCCTCATCCCTACCCACATACTCTAACCCCAACACCTTTCAACAGGACCTTTAGGTCTTGTGTATGAAAGGCCACGTCCCAGCAGGAGAGGTCTGGGTTCCCAGGGTCTCTGACCTCCAGGTCACTAGCTGCTCAGGGGGAATCTCTTCAAGTTTTTCACATCTCAGCCCACCCACATAAAGGAAGAAGCCCTCCTGTGTGTCTAAGGTTCCGAAAAGACCTCACATCCTCCTCCAGTGTCCAGCAGAGACAGACGGGGCTCTGCAGGGACTCCCTGTGCCACAAAGTCTCACAAGGCAAAAAGGAAACTGAAATCTGGACTAGCAAGATGACTCAGAAGGAAAAGGAGCCTGCCATGGAACTGACCTAGAACCCACATGGTAGAAGAGAAAACACTGTCTTCTACCTTCACACAGGCACCAAGAGCACCCCTCCCCCAACACACACAAAAGAAATTAACGTTTTTTGTTTTGTTTTGTTTTGTTTTAGGAGCTGGAGAAATGACAGATCTTGCAGAGAATCCCTCACAACTACCTTTAATTCCTGCTCCAGGGGATTCAATGCCTTCTTCTGGCCTAATGGAGCACCTGCACTCTGGTATACACGCACGCACGCGCACACACACACAGAATGAGAAAAGTAAAACTGGTAAAATATTTAAAGAATACAATGTTAAAGATGAGTAAATTCAATGGAAGCTGCTTGGGCACGAAGTGAGCAGGAGCAGCAGAGCCCAGGTGACTGACAGCTGTTTGGTAAGTACATGGTAGGCACTACAGCATGAAAGCCAGTGAGCAGGAGCAGGGGTTAGGGCTGGGCTCCTCAGTCAACCTTGAGGACGAACCAGAAGGAAGCAGGTGGGACTGCCAAGCAAAGTGGGCATGGCTAAAACATGAGCCTAGCTGCCCTGGAATGAGAGGAGGTTCCTAGAGCTCAAGTGGAGAGTGCTAGGCTGTGCTGTGCTTGGCTGTGCTGGGTTAGGCTGTGCTATGCTGTGCTGTGCTGTGCTGTGCTGTGCTAGGTTGTGCTGGGCTGTGGTAGGCTGTGCTGGGCTGTGGTAGGCTGTGCTGTGCTCCCAGCACAGCATTCTAGGACAGAGGAGTCAGAAGTACAAGTTCAAGGTCATTCTCAGCTACAAACTGGAAGTCAGTTTAGGCTGGGGTACAAGACCCTGACTCAAGAAAATTAGAAAAATCATGAACCAGGCAGTGGTGGCTCATGCTGATTGCCACAAAGTTTGAAGCCAAGTTGGGTGACACAGTGACTTCCTATCTCAACCCCAAGCAGCTGCAGGCAGGTCAAGAGTTCAAGGTCATCTTCAGCTGCAGGGCTAGTTCAAGGCCTGCACAAGCTCAAGAAAAAAAAACTAACAATAAAGGTTCAACCTCACCAGCACGGTGTGGCTGGGTGGCAATGGCCAAGGCTTGTGGTCATGGAGGCACTGGGCTGACTAAAAACTACCTTCTCATTAAAAGTCACCCAAGGTCCCAGAGTAGGAGGGGCGCAGAGGTGGAGGGCACAGAGGAACACCTTGTGTGGGAGGCCTGAGGGTAGTTGCAGGGCACCACAAACTCTACAGGATGAAGGGAGGGCAGACAAATACACCCAGGGAAAAAGCAAGTCCAGGCCACAGAAGATGTCACTGTGGGGCAGGGTGGGGCACCTGTGACTCCAGCACTCAGGAGGCTCAGGGAACCACAAATGATGAAACACCTGCCTTCTGACCCTACAATGACCTCAAGTGCTCTCACCTCAAGTCAGAGGTGAGGTCCAGAGAGCAACCAGCTGACCCTACCCTGAGCCCGATCCGTAGTCAGAGCTGCAATCTGTACAATCAGCCTCACTATCCACCACCCCCCACTCTGGAAGGGGGAAGCGCATCAGTGTAGAACCAGGCCCCCCCAAGAGTACTGTGGAGGTTCCTAGAGAGACAAGTCTTTATCACAGGTCCTCAGCCACCAGCCAAAGCTGACAGGGAAAAGAGGCCATGTGTACTCAGTAAACACTGTGGAGGACTCAGGTCTCTGCAGATGCCAGTCCCACAGACAGGGCAATTGATGTGAGCTTGGCACTGGGCACGAGCAGGACTAGCCTAAATAGCAACACAGGGCCTCATCGTATAGTCCAGGCATATCCGTCAATGCATGACCCTTTAGTGTACAGAGGCTGCAGGGAATGCATCACTGCAGCCAGCTGACCTCACTTTAAAACACAGGTTGACAGGCAGCTTGCACCGCTGAGCTGACTGCTCACCTATGAGGGCTGTCAGGAGATAGGTGCCCATCTGACACGTCCACGAACACCTGCTATGCGAGGCAGCCATGCCTGCTATGTTCTAAGATGGAGGAAACCAAGGTGCTGGGGGACGATGAGGGAAGCGGACAGGTGGTTGTCGTGTGGGTGTGGGTGGGCGACGGGATGGTAAGCGGCAGGCAGTGGACGGTACCTGGAGAAGATGAGCACGGGGATTACGACGGACAGCACAAAGTCAGAAAAAGAAACCCCTGCTGCCCTCAGAAGTGCTTGGCCCCAAGCATAACCTTCAATGTGACATCCGTCACCCACTGCGGGCCCAGAGTCAATATCCATGAGCTACAGTCCACATAGCAATGTCGAAGGTAAATGGTCCGGGAACAGCTCTCTCCATCTGAAGAACAGATCTTCACTACAGAAAAGCATTCTGTCCATTACTAATACACCCAAGAAAACAGTATTTGTTGGTAGCTGATCCCCCCAGTGAGGAGCCCCTGCACAGAATCCACCATCCTTGGAGTTGGGGTGTAACCCAGGTGTAAGCACCCACCTGAAGTGCAAACCTGTGTTCCACCATCACACAGCACAAAAAAGAAAAGTGCTATGCACTGCAGGACAGGAGCACACTCAGCTTGAGCAAAGCAGAGACTCAGCAGCGCGGAAGGCGACCCAGCCTACACACATACTTGATAGAGACCATCTGCCAAAGTCTGCCAGGACGACTTTCCACAGAAAGTCACCTTTAATCACAAACCCCAACAGACTGTCCCCCGGGAAATGTGGAGAAGAGTGATGGGAAGCAGGTGCCGCAGCCTCGGTGAAACGGTACCAGAAAGAGATGCATGTGCAAGGACAGTAATCCTACCCTAAAGCGTATACGGTTTTTACTGAAAATAGATTCTTTCATACATTATATTCTGATTAGTTTCCCCTCCCCCAACCCCTCTCAGATCCCCACAATGTCCCCACCCACCCAAATCCACATCCTTTCTTCCCCTCTTTCATTAGAATACAAACAGGCATCTAAAAGCAACAATACAAAATAAAACAAAAACAAACAAACCAGAATAAAAAAAAGCAAACAGTAAGAAAAAAAAGGAGCTAAAGAGAAAGCACAAGAAATAGTTGCAGATGCTGAGACATACATGTTCACACACAGAGAAATCCCACAAGTAACATAAGCCAAAGATCTGTGGGGAAGGGGGGGGGCAAAGCACTGTAAGATAAAGGGAAAAAACCCTCCCAAAATACTACTGAGTTCATTTTGTGTTGGCCATCTACTGCTGGGCATGGGGCTGCCCTTAAGAGTGGTTTGTCTACCCAGCGAGACCCTCAGAATCCTTAAACCATAACCCTGACTGCTTCTGGCCTGGGCTGGTTCTTGGCTATTCCAGTTCCCATGAGTGGGCGGAGCAGTCACTAGTCAAACCACCAGGCTGGAATTGGAGGGGCACTGGTAGGGAGGACCAAGGAAAGGGCACTCACCACGCTTGGGTTTGGGGAAGCTGTCATGAAGTCGGAAGATGACCTTCTCCACGAAGTGCTGGATGTCACACTGCTCAGGGCCACGTACGAAGACCATCCAGTCATGGGTGAAGCCCTCAGTGGTGGGCTTCTTGCGCAGCTGGGCACGGTGCCCCAGCTCTAACTTCACCTGGACAGTGCACAGAGGGGGAGAGAGAGAGAGAGAGAGAGAGAGAGAGAGAGAGAGAGAGAGAGGGGAAGGGCCAGGTCAGCATGGAGGCAGAGTTACACACTGCTACCCTGCACTCTGGCCTCCGGGACACTGTCAATGCTGGCTGTGGGAGCTTCTGTGTGCTTCCAGGATGCAAATACACATGTACTACACTCTCAGCATGAGAAAGGGCGCAGGTCCTGGCTCCTCCCACCAGCACAGCAATTGTGGCCCCTTCAACTCCATGGACATCCCAACTGATTCATCACTAAGAGGACAGAAAGGTCCTCTCCACAGGGCAGTTTTCCCTGGTCACCTCCCACAGGCTCTGTGGCCCCTGCTGACCACTTGGACCTCACAGAGCACAGCTAGGTCCTCAGCTGAAGGACCCACGGTGCCGGCCTAGCCAGCACAGCAGCTCCTGAGGGAGCGCTCTCATTCTCCCCACTCCTGAGGGTGTATGACACGGGATCCTGAAACCCCAGGTGGCTCAGGCCAGCCCCAAAGTAAATGCAAAGACACTAAACTCCAAGAGATTCCCAACACAAGGGCAGGGCCACCTCCAAAAGGCAATCAACTAGAATGTCTGCAACACGGAAAACCCTCTCTAGACACATTATGTGTGCACACGTGCGTGTATGTGTGTGAGTGGTGTGCACAGGCCCAAAGTTGACACTGGGTTCTTCCCCACCATTCTCCACCTTACACGTCGATGAAGGGCCTCTTGCCTGAGCCAAGAGCATGTTTGTCTGGCTATTACATGTTGCTAGTTTGCTCAGGTGGTCTTAGTTTTTAAAAACCTGACATAAGCCAGAGTCTTCTGAACAGGGAAATTCAATTGAGAAAAGGCTTCTATTGGATTGGCCTGTGGTGTTTCTTGATTAATGATTGACATGTGAGCACCCAGTCCACCATAGGCAGGTGGTCCTGGGACGTATAAAAAAGCAGAACTAAGGAAAGCACGGGGAACAGGCGTCAATTCCCCTCTGAGATGGGCTGTGATTGTGAGGTTGGCAAAATCAACCCTTCCTTTCCTGCCCCAGCTATCTTTGGCCATGGTGTTTACCCCAGCAACAGAAAGCCGGACGAACAGGCCATGAGACCTCTGCCTCCTCAGCGCTGGTCTGCCTTTGATATGAGTGCTGGGAGCTCAACTCCACCTTCATACTTGCACAGTGAGTGTTTTAGCCAATGAGCTATCTCCTCAGCCTTAAGTCTTTAATGTAGTGTATGTGCATAGGTGGGTGAACATGTGTGCATACATGGAGGTAGTAGACGGCTTTGAACGACACCTCAGCAATACTATTTACCTTTTTAAAGATCTATTTTTACTTTATTTACATGTTTATCTGTGTATCTGTGTGTGCGGGGCTAGGGACCGGGGGAGGTCAGAATAGGGAACCAGGTCCCCTAGAACTGCTGTTATAGGTGTTTGTGAGTCATCCTGAGGATGCTGGGAACCCAACTCCAGCCCTCTGCAGCAGTAGCAAGTGCTCTTAACAACTGAGTTTCTCCAGCTCCCCAAGGCTGGAATCACAAATACACACTACATCTAGTTTTTACTCTTTACTGAGTCACCCCTTCAGCCCAAAGAGAACTTTCTTTTTTTGGGGTGTGTGTGTGTGTGTGTGGTGTGTACTGGGTATTAAAGAGAGGCTTTAATGCATGATAGGCAAGCACTGTATCACTGGGCTACAGCATCAGGAGCTCCCTAGACATTGATTTTTGAGACAGGGTCTCACTATGGAACCCTGGCCAGCCTAGAACCTGCCCTATACACCAGGCTTGGATGCAGGGCTGAGACTTAAGGTATGTACCACCATGCTCCATCCTAGCCTTCTCCTTCCACTCACCACCAGATAGGTTTCTCTATGTAGCCCTGAACTCAGAGCTCCTCCTCCCTCTTGAGTGCTGGGATTATAATCTTGTGCTATCACTACCAGCTATCCTAGGCTTCTATTTATTTATACATTTATTATTTTGGTTTTCCAAAACAGGGTTTCTAGAACTCACTCTGTGACCAGACTGGCCTCAAACTCAGAGGTCCGCCTGCTGGGATTAAAGGTATGCACCACCACACCCATCTTTACCCCAGCATTTTTTTAAAAGACGAGGTCTCACGAAGCAGCCCAGGCTGGCCTTGAATTCCCCACCCTTCTGCAGCTGAGAGCTGGGACCTCTTTCTCTCCCGTCTGATCCCACAGTCACCCAGGCTAAGCTGGCTTGCTAGGTGCTCTACCTAGATAAGCAAGACAATCAGGCAGGAGGTCCAGGCTGCCTGCCAGGAACTCCACACACTGGTCTCTGCTAGCCCTCTCCAGGGGCCCAGACCCTAGAGGTCCCATCTATGCTCCAACTCCTCTCCCGACACCTGACCACATAGCCCTCCAGAATCTGTGTACTCAGATCTCTGCCAAGACAAGCATCCTTTGGTTCCTTACGAAAAGCTCCATGGTTCTAGGTCTATTGGAGGGCTGGCAAGAGAGCAGGCAGGTAGGAGATGCGAGGGAGTGAGTAAAGGCAGGGCCACCTGAAAGACGTGCTCGACCACAAATGGTGAGTGGGGTAGAGGCTGGAGAAAGGGAACGGAGGACTGGCAGGAGAAAGCAGCTGGACCTAAGCACAGAGACCTATCTCTGGGACAAGGGGGCAGAGCTGCAACTCTGCAAGGAGGGGAGAGCAAGTACTGGGGACATCCAGGGGAACTACACATCAACTCCTAGACACACATAGCTGGGTCTGGTGCCTGCCAGTGACTCAGCAGAGGACCAGCCTGTGTTACATGTATGCCTGTGTGGACACACTGAGCACAGGATGGAGAATGTTCAACCTGACTCTGGAGCAATACTGCCAGCACCCCGGCCATTTGTGATCAATAGGGCCACTGCTAGCTGGAGGCTCCCTGGACTCCTAAACACTGGTGACCCTACTCTCTGAGCCACTTTGGAATTTCGGTCTGCTGTGGGCCAGCTGTCTGACAGTACTGGTGACATGGGGCTCCCCGTAGTACTGGTGACATGGGGCTCCCCGTTGGGTCACAGCACAGGCAGCACAGTGGCTACTGCGAAAGAACAAATGACCACAGTTCCATCGGAGTTGGAGACACAGACGCCAGAACTTCACGGCACAAGCCAAAGTAAACAGGAGGTTTCAAGGCTGTGGTAGACTGTGCCCAAAGCACTGGCTGGCGACAGTGATGCCCAAGGGGCCGGTGTCAACTGGGGCCACAACACCCCTAGCCGAGGACGCCACAGTCTGGACCAGCAGCCCATACCTAACCATCTTTGTCCTTCCTGAGCTGGACCCTGAGAGGCCACAACTTTCCAAAAATAGTGGTAGTGGGACAGCACAGGACCTGTACCACCAACATGAGAAAGGAACTTGAAGCTGCAGCAGCTTGAGCTGAGCCCCAGCCACCTAGGGGCCATTATCGCACAGGCCCCTCTTTGCTGTCCTCTACCTGGAACCCTTGAACCCAGCAGAAGCAGAGCCACACTTGAGCAAAGCGAGCAGCTGGTTCTCCAGGAGCGGTGCTGATGCAAGCGGCACTCCCACAGCCAGCACAGCTCTCCTCATGCTGCCTTGCCCTAGAAGGTCCTCCGCACTGTGAGCACTTGTTGCATGGATGCCTCTGCACAACCCAGAACTGGGAACTAAAGCAACCCTGCTGCCTGCACCCAGGAAACCCAGGACCTGCCCAGGAAAGTGTCACCCATCCTGCTGCTGGAGATCAGAAGCCAAGGGATGCAGTGGCCTGAAGTCTCAGAGTGCCATCTGGGGACAGTTAAGCTCAGGCTGGAGGCTTCATGCTGCCAAGCCAACTGGCAGAGGGCATTCAGATCTAGAATCCCAATCCAGCAACCAGGCAAACAGCACGTGGGGCATCTCATAGGCCTTTAACTGAGGGAGACTGCTCTCTCTAGGTGTGGATGGGCAAAGGGCTAAAATATCGCATGTCACAGGTCTGTGTGATTCCAAATCCAGCCATCTACCCATCCATCTATTCATCCATCATACATTCACATATCCTCCAATCCACCCATCCACCTACCAATCCATCCATTCACCCACCCACCCACCCACCCACACATCAACCCACCGCATCCACCCATCTGTCTTCTCCCACCTATCTACTTCTATCACACCCAAACACCCAGCCCAGCTGGGGCCCAGGAGGCAGTCATTAGCTGTTAATTTTCCTATAGGCTTTCACCGGATTTCTGGAGGGAATTCTTTGTAACAAATGCCCTTTCCTCTGGGAATTCACATGTTACCCTATGGTGTAATTACATCTATCACCTGGCTCCTGGAGCCAGTACCTTGGTATGTACCTGGCTCTCCCCTTTAATAAGAAAAAACGTCAGGCCCGCCCCATGGCAAGGTCCACACACACAGATGGGGAAGGAGCCAGACCCAGACCCAGGACCCCACAGAGCATTGGTGACACAAGACCAAGTCAACTGAACTCTCTAGAACCTTGTCCCTCTAATCCAAGACAGGGCTCCGGGGGAAGCAGGTGCCCTAAGATGATCACTAAAGCGAAAAGCACTGGACTAAAAGACAAGATGAGTCTGGAGGACGGCCAAAAATAAATAAATAAATAAATAAAACTAATTAGCAGCTCTGGCCCTGTGCGCCAACCACTGTCACCCCTTCTGAAAGGGCACAAGGCTCAAGACAGAGGGACGAGAAGAGGCTGGGAAGGGAGAGGTGTGCGTCCACATGGATATGCCCAGTACTGAAGACAGATGAGGAGTGTCCACAACACTAGGACAGACACCATGTGTCTCCTAGGGATGTGGACAACAGCCCTGGGCAGGGGTGTTTCAACTGTCGGCAATCCCAGTCCAGGCCCCTCACCCCTGCAAAGCAGAGTAAGAAAGCCTGAGACTAGCTTCAGAGGACCAGGGATGTGGCTCCAGCTCCAGCACCTTACCCACAGCCTCCTATGGAGAGGCAGCAACACTCAGGACATCAGGAAAAGATTCTGGCTCTGACTGTTCCAACCTCCCCACCTGAGCCAAGTCTCTGCTCCTGGTGTGCAGCACAGCCAGGCTGTGGGCCTGTGTGCCACCTGCGACCACACTGCACCCATTCTGAGGCCAGGCCTGTGACTCTGGGAAGGGGGCTCCCAGGTTCTTTGGGGATCAGGAACACTGGATGCTGACACCTCTCTAGCTGTCTGCTGGGGAATCCCACTGGACTCTCAGACCCTTCTCATTTTCCAGCATTGTACCCAACAAACCAATTCCATTCCATCCCTCCCCAAGGTGAGTAGCAGTCCTGGCCATGGCCCTGCTCAGCACAGAAATCCAATACAACAGACAGCACTGGAGGGGACAGGGTGGCACGAAGGGAACATCTCAGACACTTTCCCGGCCTTCATATCCATAAGGGAAGCAAGAAGCCCAGAGGAAAAAGCAAACTACGACTTATGTGCTTGCCTCTGCACTGACCTCAGAGTCAGCACCCAGGGTCCAGCCCTGGATGGAGGGAGGCTGGGACTCTACCTGTGCACCTGCACTCCCCACACAGGTCTCCCAGCTGCAATGGGGGTAGCTGCTGGGTTCTCTGGAGCTGGCAGAGAAGGAAGGGCAGATGACAATGCAGACCAACAACCCAGCTCAGCGCCACCAGAGCATTTCCGACGGCAGGGTCCTGTCTGGACAGCCTCCGGGATGGCCAGGTGCTCAGTCATGGTGGCTGCCTGGGACCTGAAGTCTCAATTTTTCACGTTACTTGGCTAAAAGCTAAAAGCAGCTACAGTCACAGCTGAGCTCAGGCTGAGAGGAGCCTTTTCCCCACTGCCCCTGAGACTGCCACCTTTACTCAGCATCCCAGCCATGAAGTGACAGCACCCAGCACATCACAGAGGGAATGGCCTCCAATCTCTGGTGGAGACTCTGGTAGGGACAGAGGCCATGCCCTGCACTTTTGAGTGCAGAGGGTGCTGAAGGGACAGAGACTTTGTGTGAGGTTCAATCAAGGAAGAGCCCAGGTAGCAAGCAGGCTTGCAAAGCAGTCTGTCTGTTTGCTAGCAGAAAGCCAAACACACCAGATCCAAGAGTGATGGCACCTGCCACCTGCCCATGGATAGTGGGACACAGGAAGGTCCCTGGCCCATGCACCTGAAACTACACAGCCACATGGCCAAACCAGACAAAGCCGCCTCCATGGCGCCAGCAGTCAGGAATGCCCCAACCTGCCCTTGCGAACAGCAGAGGAAGCCATCAACTGCCACCCCCACAATCCCATACCTTCCCAGGACGAGCGCCCCTGAAAACTCGGGCTTGGGAAGGAAGGGGGAGATGTGACCCTGGTGGGAGTAATTTGAAGATGGGGAGGAGCTCACTTGGTGAGATCTGGATGATACAGGCACAGTAGCCAGAAGGGACTCAGGAACCAACAGCAGCGCTGGTTACCAAGTGGGAGGGCTGCCAGTGGGAGCCTGGGGAATCCACCTGTGGCTAGGTGAGGCTGACAAGCGATGGGAGTGTGAGGGGAGGAGTGGGGTAGGGGAAAGGAAAGATGGTACAGCACGGCTGGCCGAGATCACAGTCAGATGGAGGACACTGGACAGTCTTAAAACAGGTCCAGGAGCAATGGTGGCCAAACCCAAGGGACGTAACAGGAGTCTTAGGGGTCTGAAGAGCTTGTGGGGTACCAGATCAGAGCAGAGACTGCCCTTGGTCTGTGTCTGAAGGAAGGTGCCACCCTTCAGCACTGGGCACAGACGAGGGTGGGCAGCAGGGTGGGTCAATGGGGCAGCAGAAGTCAGTTCCCGGAGGCAGTCATGTGCACAGGGGTAGGAGAGCAGGGGCAGGCCATGCAGAAGAATGGGGACGTGGCCTGAAGTAGTATCTCAGTTGGGAGCGGGTCTAACTGGGGCAAGAAACATTCAAAACATTTGGGGCCAACTGGTACACAAGTACCTGTTTGGGGATTCATGGAGTTTGGGAAGCCTTAGGGCCACAGGTTCAGGAAGAATTCCCTCCGCAGAGGGAGGGCCAGGTATGGGGAAGTGTGTGGCATGTAAGGGGATTTGGGCAGACCGAGAGCTCCTGGACACTTTACTCGAGTCTGCACAGGTTCAGAGCCACGCTGGGACCCCAGAGGCTGGAAGTTCCACTGGAGCTCTGAGACATGTTTCCAAGGGTTCTGGGCCTGACAAGGGTGCCAGGGGTTGTGGGATGCACTGGAGTTCTCTGAGGGGAGTCTGCCTAGGTTTTGATCCACAGGAACTGTGAGTACCCTGGGGTTCACAGACAGCCTGGGTGGCTCTGGAATTCTGATGGATGCCAAAGGATTCCTGAGGATTCCGAACCAGAATAGGACCCCTAAGGTGCTGTGAGTGGCTATAGGGTTCCAAGTCTTCCTGGAGAGTTGTGGACCCGGCGGGGGAATCCCCAGGGTGCCATGGTAGCACTAAAGCTCCAAGGGGGAATCCCAAAGGGTTCCGAACGGGCTGGGATGTCCAGAGTGCTAAAGCCCTGGGATCCTGAGAGGCGCCTCGGGAGTCTGTGTGTACACTGGGGTTCTAAGGCATGCCTCCAGGACCTCTGAAACGAAATGGAGTTTCCCAGGGTGCTGAAGCCCTGAGGTCCGGAGTGGTGTCTAAGGGGTTTCTAAAGGGTGTCTAAGGGGGCTCTGGGCCAGGCTGTGTTGCCCAAGATGCAGTGGCGGCTCCAGAGCGATGTAGATTCCCCACTCAAGAAAAGGGTTCTCCGGGGTGGAGTGGGTGTCACTGGGGTGCTGGAATGCCCCCAGGGGGTTCCGTAACAGACCTGGGGTCGCGGTGGGGGAGGGGCGCGTGGGGTCGCGATGGGGGAAGGGCGCCCCGATATGGCGATGGGGGAGGGTCATCCCGGGGTCGCGGTGAAAGGGGGAGGGGAGAATCGAGCCGTGCACGTGCACATCGAGAGCGCACGGGGTCGTGTGCGCGCAGGGCCGGCTGCCGCGCCATGGGAGGCCGGTCCCGGGCGGCGGCTTCTCACCTGATTGTCCATGGCTGGCGCCCGCCCCGCCCCCGGGCCCGCGTCGCTCCCGCCGCCGCCGCCGCTCAGCGCCGCCCCACAGCCCTCATTGTCTGTCGGGCGCCGCCGCCACCGCTCCGGGCCGCCCGCCCGCCAGCCGCGCTGAACCGGAAACCGCCGCCAGCCCGGGCCGCTCAGCGACCGCGGGCCCCCAGCGGCCGACTCGGGCCCGGCCTCGCCAACAGACACGCCGCCGAGCCTATCGGAAGACCGGACAGCTGCGCGCGGGGCAGGACTTCCGTACTGGTGGGGGCCCGCCAGGCTGCAGGCCGAGCGACGAAGCCGTCAGCCAATAGGAAGCAGGCGCCGTAGGGGGCGGGCGGAGGGAGGGAGGAAGGCGCGAGGCGAGCTAGGCAGAGCAGCGCTAAGTGTGCGCTGCACGTGGAGGGGGCGGGGCCAGGCGGCGGTGTGACGCCTGCGCGCTGGGCCCCGAGCGGCCCCAAAATGGCACTACGGCTTCGGGTACGAGCCCTGGAGAGGGAGGGGACGCCGACCAGTCGCTGCCGTGTGGTGCAGCGGGAGGTCAATTTACCGATCTGGGTCGTACAAATCTAATGGATTGAGCGCTTTTCTCCCTCCCAAGTCTACAGTTTGTGCATCTGTAAAATCCGGATGGTGGCTTCAATCCCGGGTCTCCCGCAGCCGAGGCACGTAGCTTCAGCGCCCTCTTATGGCCTCCTCGGGCACTGCACACAGGTGCAGGAGCTTGCACACAGACACACAGAATTTAAGATATGTCTTTTTTTTTTTAAAGATTAATCTATTTATTATGTATACAGCATTTTTCCTCTATGTATGTCTGCAAGCCAAAAGAGGGCACTAGATCTCATTACAGATGGCTGTGTGGCTGCTGGGAATTGAACTCAGGACTCTTAACCTCTGAGCCATCTCTTCAGCCCCCTAATTTAAGCCTTTTGAAAAACATACATGCAGGATTGTCCAGTGGTTCTTCCTGTGGCTGTAACAGTGCACATTTGAAGTGGGGCCATTCTAAATGGTCAGCAGTCTCAGCCCCAGGAAAGGACCGAGTCAGTGCTCTTCTGTAGACTAGAGCTGTTTGCTGTTTGTTTGTTTTTGGTTGGTTGGTTAATTTTGTTTGTTTTTATTCAAGACAGAGTCTAACTGGGTAGCCCTGGCTGTCCTGGAACTCGCTCTGTAGAAAGGGCTGGCCTCAAACTCACAGAGATCCTACTGCCTCTGCCTCCAGAGTGCTGGGACTAAAGGTGTGTGCCACGACAGCCAGAGACTATGACTATGGCTGTTTGAATACCCTGCTATACTGAGGAAGAACCCAAGGCCCCCACTTTCACGCTGCACACACAGACCTGTTCTCACTTTTTATTTGGAGGCCAGGACTGGGGCTTAAGTCGTTAGCCTAGACTCAATGCCAAAGCCTTGGGTCCCAGCCTCACACCTCATAAACCAGGTTCAGTGGCACATGCCTGTTCTCCTAGTGCTTGGTAGGTGGAGACAGGAAGATTGTGAGTGCAAGAGCATGGGGAGGAAGCTCCCTGCCCTCCCTTGTTTGCAGAGTCAGGGCGCTAAGCCACTATCAGAGAGACTAGGTTGGGTAAAGGGACATAACCGAGGAGGGACAGCCGTGCGAATGCTGAGAGGGGCTAGAAGGGAATGGCGTTTGCGTACTGTCCTGGAAAGGTGAGCCGAGGGCTCGGGCCTAGTTGTCCAGATCTCACGTTAGACTGGAGGGACTCAAACTCCTAGATGTTCTCCTCTGGCTTCCACGTGTGTGCCACGACAGGCATGCCCACGCGCCCAACAAGAGCCAATGGGGAAGTCACCCCAGTGTGGCTGGTGACTGATTAAATACGGCGTTCGACAGGGTAGCAGAGAAGACGGTACGCTAGGACATCTGCAGACAAATGGAAGGATGTCCTAGCTCCAGTGACATGATGTTCAGTGGCGTGGACCAGACCCAGAGGATACACACTGCAGCATCCCACTCCCAGGAGGAGGGATGGAGTTGGTGTGGAGTGGGGGCGGAGCTGGAAACACATGCGAACAACCCTTGAGAAATGGAGGCAGGGCAGTCTCAGGTCCAGCCTCAGCTACAAAGTAAAACCATATCTCAATAACCCTATCAAAACACCAACCTTGCCCAGCAAAATCCCAGCAGAATTCTTCAAAGACCTCGAAAGAACGTTACTCAACTTCATTTGGAAAAGCAAAAAAACCAGGATAGCCAAAACAATCCTGGGCAATAAAAGAACTTCTGGAGGCATCACAATCCCTGACTTCAAACTCTACTACAGAGCTGCAGTACTGAAAACAGCCTGGTACTGGCATAAGAACAGACAGGAAGACCAATGGAACCGAATAGAAGACCCAGATATCAATCCACACATCTTCGAACACCTGATCTTTGATAAAGAAGCAAAAAATATCAAATGGAAAAAAAGCATATTTAACAAGTGGTGCTGACATAACTGGATATCAACATGTAGAAGAATGAAAATAGACCCATATCTATCACCATGCACAAAACTCAAGTTCAAATGGACCAAAGACCTCAACATAAAGCCAGCCACACTGAACCTTATAGAAGAGAAAGTTGGAAGAACACTTGAATGCATTGGTGCAGTGAACCAATTCTTAAATAGAACCCAAACAACACAGACACTGAGAGAAATAATTAATAAATGGGACCTCCTGAAACTGAAAAGCTTCTGTAAAGCAAAGGACACGGTCAACAAGACAAAACGACAACCTACAGAATGGGAAAAGATCTTCACTAACCCCACATCAGACAGAGGTCTGATCTCCAAAATATACAAAGAACTCAAGAAATTGGTCATCAAAAGAACAAATAATCCAATAAAAAAATGGAGTACAGACCTAAACAGACAACTCTCAACAGAGGAATCTAAAATGGCTGAAAGACACTTAAGGAAATGCTCAACATCTTTAGTCATCAGAGAAATGCAAATCAAAACAACTCTGAGATTGTATTTTACACCTGTAAGAATGGCCAAGATCAAAAACACTGATGACAACTTATGCTGGAGAGGTTGTGGGGAAAAGGAAACACTTCTGCATTGCTGGTGGGAATGCAAGCTGGTACAGCCCCTTTAGATGTCAGTGTGGTGATTTCTCAGAAAATTAGGAAACAACCTTCCTCAAGACCCAGTAATACCACTTTGGGGTATATATCCAAAGGATGCTCAATCGTGCCACAAGGACATGTGCTCAACTATGTTCATAGCAGCATTGTTTGTCATAGCCAGAACCCGGAAACAACCTAAATGCCGCTCAACTGAAGAATGGATAAGGAAAATGGTACATTTACACAATGGAGTATTACACAGCAGAAAAAAATAACGACATCTTGAATTTTCCAGGCAAATTGATGGAGCTAGAAAACATCATTTTGAGTGAGGTAACCCAGACCCAGAAAGACAATTATCACATGTACTCACTCATAGGTGGTTTTTAAACATAAAACAAAGAAAGCCAGCCTACAAACCACAATCCCAGAGAACTTAGACAACAATGAGGACACTAAGAGATTTATATAGATCTAATCTACATGGGAAGTAGAAAGTAGTAAAGGACAAGATCTCCTGAGTAAATTGGGAGCATGGGGACCTTGGGGGAGGGCTGAAGGGGGAGACGAGCAGAGAAAAATGTAGAGCTCAATAAAAATCATGGAAAAAATTTTAAAAAATAAATAAAAAATAAAAACAAAACCCACCAACCTTTGAAGGTGATGCCTGTCTTAAGTCCTTCCCTCCACTCAAAGGCACAAAATCAGCCTCAGTGAATGAGCTCTTCAGACAGAGAAAACCCAACCCAAGCAATAAAAATAGAAAAGTCATGGGGGAGGGGGACCACCATTTTGAAATTTCTAGTGAGTTACATATCTAGTTATTTGGGTTTTTTTCAACTTTTGAGTTTTCTTTTGTTGAAGACAGGATTTCACCATGTAGGCCTGGCTGGTCTAGAACTCCCTCTGTAGATCAAATTGGCCTTAAACTCACAGACATCCACCTGCCTCTACCCCTTAAGAGCTATGATTAAAGATGTGCACCACCACATGTGTGTTATTTGGGGGTTTTGACTGAGTCTCATACTGCACTCCAGCCTGACCTCAAATCCCTAGCCATCCTCCTGCCTCTGCATCAAAGGTGCTGAGACGACAGCCATAGGCCTGGCTCTCAACGACTGCTCCTGTTTTCTAGCGGGTCCCTGCAAGGCTCTGCACTGTGTCCATGGAGGCCGGAGAGCTCTGGGTCCCCTAGAAGTGGTAAGAGGTTGTGAGGGCCCAACTTGAGTGCCGGGAACCGACTGTGGGCCCTCTGCGAGAGCTGATGTCTCTGCAGCCCCTATGTCAACCAGTCATGTGGCAGTTACTGCTGTGTGCTAGCCACTCACCTGAACGGCAGGCAAGCCCAGGCGACAGTTTAGTGCTCTGGGACTCCCACTGGGTTTGGGTTATGCTCACCCACTTCTTTTAATAGTTCACTTGGTGGCCAAATTCCCGAATGTACTCTGCAAGCACACCTGTTTCCAAACAGTACACAGAGCAACCTGGAATCCTTGGTCCACATCTGCATCAGGCTGTACACCTTCCCTTCCCCAAACAAGAGGGGACGCCTCCCCACCTCTGGTGACAATCGAACTGGGAGAGTTTTTTTTTTTTAAATATTTATTTATTATGTATACAATGTTATGTCTGTGTGTATTCCCGCAGGCCAGAAGAGGGCACCAGACCTCATTACAGATGGTTGTGAGCCACCATGTGGTTGCTGGAAATTGAAATCAGGACCTTTGGAAGAGCAGACAATGCTCTTAACCGCTGAGCCATCTCTCCAACCCCGAGAGTTTTTCTTCCAGTGTGTTCCCAATGTGTCCAGGGTTGACGATTAGAAGGGCCAGTCTGCCCTGAACTGGTTTGGGGTGCATGCACACAGTAAGGCAAAATTGTGTCTTCTGGCAGCCTTCTGGGGAAAGCCCTTATTTTCCATTTATTTATCATTGTATGCCTATGTGTGATGCATAATCACATTATGGGAACAGACATGGACAGTAGAAAATGCTATATGACCTAGTCTACCAATCAAAATAGAGAACCAGGACCTGGGAGGATGGTTCAGCTACTAACAACACATCCTATTCTTGCAGAGGACCATGGTCTGGTTCCCAAACCCCCCTCAGGTTGCTCACATCCACATGAAACTCCAGCTCTAGGGCATCTGTATTCGTACTTTCCTATTGCTGTGATAAAACACCATGACCAGGACAACTTACAGAAGGAAATGCTTAATTGGGCTTGCAGTCCCAGAGGGTCAGATGTAAATGAAGGCTGCCCCAGACCCAAATAATCACACAGAAACTATACTAATTACAACACTGTTTGGCCAATGGCTCAGGCATACTTCTAGCTAGCTCTTTCACCTTAAATTAACCCATTTCTATTATTTAATATTTTACTCTGAGGCTCGTGGTTTGTTACCTCTTGCTTCTGGGGCGGCTCCATGGCATCTCCCTGACTCTGCCTTCTTTCCTCCTCTGTCTCTGCTTGGATTTCTCACCTTGCTACATCCTGGTCTGTCATAAGTCAAAGCAACTTCTTTATTAACCATTGGTAATAAAACATATTTACAGAGGGCTGGAGAGATGGCTCAGAGGTTAAGAGCACTGCCTGATCTTCCAAAGGTCCTGAGTTCAATTCCCAGCAACCACATGGCAGCTCACAACCATCGATAGAGAGATCTGGTGCCCTCTTCTGGCCTGCAGTCATACATGCAGACAACATGTATACACAATAAATTAATTCATTCATTAATTAATGCCGGGCAGTGGTGGTACATGCCTTTAATCCCATGGGAGGCAGAGGCAGACAGATCTCTGTGAGTTCGAGGCCAGCCTGGTCTACAGGAGCTAGTTCCAGGACAAGCTCCAAAGCCACAGAGAAATCCTGTCTCAAAAAAAAAACAAAAAAGAAAAAAAAATATTCACAACATACAGAGGGGACTCACATCAGTCAGAGTTCATCATGGCAGAGCAAAAGCAGGGAGGCAGGGCTGGAGAGATGGCTCAGAGGTTAAAAGAACTGACTGCTGTTCTGAAGGTCCTGAGTTCAATTCCCAGCAACCACATGATGGCTCACACCCATCTATAATTAGATCTGGTGCCAAGAACACTATATACATAATAAATAAATTAAAAAAAAAAAGCAGGGAGGCAGGAACTGCTGAGAGCTCATCTCTAGATCCATAGCTAGGAGACAGAATGAAAGCCAAATTGCAGGAGTCTTTTGAACCCTCAAAGCTCAACTCCATGTGGCAAACTTCTTCCACACCTCCCTAATTCTTACCAAACAGTTCCACCAAGTGGGGACCAAGTATTCAAACCCATGAACCTGCTGGAACCACTCTCAGACAAACCACCACAGGATCTGATGCACTCTCGGGTTTACACAGACTCTTGCATGCACGTGGGGTACACACACACACACACACACACACACACACACTAGATAAATAAATAAACCAGGTGTGGTGGCACATGATGATCCCAGCACTCAGGAAGCAAAGGCAGACAGATCTCCGAGTTCAAGGCCAGCCTGGTCTATAGAGTGAGTTCCAGGACACAGAGAAACCCTCTCTGAAAAAACCAAAGCCAACCTAATGAAAAAAGATAAGTAAATAAATCACTCCTTTTTGTTTGTTTTTGAGACAGGGTTATGGCACTTGCTCTGTAGACCAGGCTGGCCTCGAACTCACAGATAGCTACCCGCTACCACCACCACCCGGCAAATAACTCCCTTTATGAGACAAGGTTTCACTGTATAGCACAGGCTGTCCTGGAACTCACTAGAGATCTACCTGCTTCTTCCCAAATGCTGCAATTAAAGTAGCCTATAAACATGCCTTGCCCAAGAAAACAAAACTTTATTTACTAAGATTTATTCATTTATTTTACTAAGATTTGGGCTGGGTGGTGGCGCACACCTTTGAGCCCAGCGCTCAAGAGGCAGAGGCAGGAGGATCTCTGAGATCTGGAGTTCAAGGTCATCCTCAGCTAAATAGAGAGTTTAGAGCTAGCCTGAGCTATGATCCTGACTCTCAAAAAAAAAAAAAAAAAAAAAGAAATGTCATCCTGATGCCTCCTGAGACTTAGGACAACAGTTGATTTCCCAACAGAGACACAGAAAAGAGAGAAAGCACACAAAACTGTCCGCAGAGCTAGTCCTCTCATCCCCCTGCCTCAAAAGCTCTTTTAGTGGGAGCCTTAACTTTCTGGGATCAAACACCTTTCCCTCAGACACAACAATTTTACTGATAACATCACAGGTTCACACCAGGTGGTGGCGGCGCACACCTTTAACCCCAGCACTTGGGATGCAAAGACAGGCAGGTCTCTGGGAATTCGATGACAGCCTGGTCTATAGAGCGAGTTCCAGGACAGCCTGGGCTACACAGAGAAAACCTGTCTCAGAAAAAAAAAATAAAGAGAGAGAGGGTCATAGGTTCACAGGAATTCCTCCTTCGCTCAAGACTGGACATCCTGGGGACACACCTGAAGAACATCTGGATTTGAAAACAGAAAGAGGGAACCTAGAAGCAGGGGCCCCAGTTCCATCCCACTCGAGCATTCCAAGAAGCTTTTGGGAAGGCTAGATCTGATATGAAGTCCAGGCTATGTTCTTGGACAAGGCATGTGCCTTCTCTGAGCCATAGTAGTAAAAGGAAAGTATTCTTGTGCGTCTGAAGCACTGCACGGCAGAGGGTTAGGTAGCATGTCCAGACATTTGTGGCAGATGCCAAATGAACCACAGATGAAAAAAATCCTATCCATTGTGAGAAGCCAGGCACAGTTAAGCCTGCTTGTTAGCCTGGGCTAAACAGAAAAGCCCTGTCTGCAAACTCACAACAACACCTGATGCCATGAGTCCTTCTCCCTGGATGAGCTGAGGAAACACTTGTCCTGCCACTTCAGACCCGGCTCCAGGCAGCGAAAGCTAGCCTGCCTCTCTTCCCAGGTTGCCTGTGCCGCCAAGGTACTGGAGGGCTTGCTAATTCTGAGGAGGGCACTCCCACATGCCACCCACGAAGGGAGCCCCTTCCCCGTGTGTGACCCTGCGTGTGTGACTCCGCAGCAGCATCCTGCCTGCCACCCCCCTGAAGTGAGCCCTTTCCCCCATGTGTGACCCCGCAGCAGCATCCCGCCTGCCACCCACGAAAGGAGCCCCTTCCCCTTGTGTGACCCCGCAGCAGCATCCCGCCTGCCACCCACGAAAGGAGCCCCTTCCCCATGTGTGACTCTGCAGGAGCATTTTCAGTCCCTCTGGTTTTGAACCACATATCAGTGTCCGCGAGTGCCTGTGCGGTTTCATGTCACCGCTACCATATCGGGAGTAGGGGGCTCTATGTCTGCTGTCAGACAGAGAGGATGGCATCCTATAGATTAGAGTGAACTAAAAATAAAATCAGGAGAGTTCATTTGTGATTTCTTAATTTTATTTTATGTATGTGAACGTTTGCTTGAATGGGTGTCTGCACTGCATGTGTGCAGTGACTGTAGAGGCCAGAAGAGGGCATTGGATCTCCTGGGACTGGAGGTGCAGACAGTTATAAGCTTTCAATGGGTTCTGGGACTCAAGCCTGGGTCCTCTGCAAGAGCAGCCAGTGCTCTAATTGCTGAGCCAATGCCTCCAGCTCCTTATTTGCATCTTTTACGTTTTAGGATTTTTGTCTGTAAATCTACTACACTGGTCGCAATGTGTGTGCGAAGGGCAGAAGACAACTTGTAGGAGTTTCTTTCCATGCCACTTCTGTGGATCAAATTCAGCTCATCAGACTGGACCACAAGCCATCCGAGCCTTCTCACCAACCCATACTTGCAACTTTAATTTATGTAAGTGAATTAAGGGAGGGAGGAATAGAGGGAAAAAGGAAGGTGGATGGATGGGTAGGCGGATGGGTGGGTGGCTGGGTGAATGGATGGATGGATGGGTGGGTGGGTGGGTGGGTGGATGGATGGGTGGGTGGGTGGATGGGTGAATGGGTGGGTGGATGGGTGGGTGGATGTGTGG
>NW_026068121.1:1281953-1297420 GCF_014885135.2 Alexandromys fortis
GATGAATGGGTGGATGGGTGGGTGGGTGGACGGATGGATGGAAGGGTGGATGGGTGGATGGATGGAAGGGTGGGTGGGTGGATGGATGATGAATGGGTGGATGATGGATGGATGGGTGGGTGGGTGGGTGGGTGAATGGGTGGGTGGGTGGATGGATGGATGGGTGGATGGATGGATGGATGGATGGATGGATTGGTAGATGGATGGATGGATGGGTTGGTGCTGTGGGACAATGGTCTGTATCCTGTTAATTATATTTTAAATAAATGCTGATTGGCCCGTAACCAGGCAGGAAGTATAGGCAGGGCCACCAGGCAGCAAGTAGATGCAGGGCAATGAGAACAGGAGAATTCTGGGAAGAGGGCACAGTCCACAGTCTTTAACCAGCCACAGAGGAAGCAAGATGTGACTGCCTCACCGAAAAAGGTACCAAGCCACGTGGCTAACATAGACAAGAACAATATAACTTACAATATAAGTTATAAGAGTTAATAAGTCTGAGCTACTAGGCCAATCAGTTTATAATTAATGTATATGTCTGTGTAATTTCTTTGGGACTAAATGGCTGTGGGACCTGGTGGGACAGAAAACCTCAGTCAACAGGTGGGTGAATAGATTGGTAGATGGATGGGTGGATGGTCATTGGGTTGTTGAATGGATGGATGATGAATGGGTGATGGGTGTGAGAATGGATATTTCCAAGGTTATACTTCACACACATGAGCTAATTTTAATCAACAGAAACCCCAGGAGGAAGAAAATTTTATTTAGAAACAGTGTTTGAACATCTGCACTAGGAAAGGCCACACCCTCATGACTATCCAAGCTGAATACTGTGGAGCAGAAAGTCAGATGTAGGTATGTGTATCTCCGTACTCTTTGTCACCATGGAAACCACCTGTGCTCAGTAGCCTTCCTTCTAAGTGCCTAGAATGGCTGCCATGCTCCCCTCTCACACATCCTGCTCCGTGATGTCACTCAGGTTGGCCCTCTGTTCTCTCCCACAGCTCTTGTGTGCCTCCAAGGCCTGAGTGTGAATGGCTCAGAGTACATATCCCTGTGCCTAGGGGTGGAGCCTAGAATGTTTTCTAGGATACTTCCCACCTTCCCAGAACACGGTCATGCTCACATTGAATCTATAACATTCATAAATAGTCCCAGATGTGTGAGATGCCAGAGAATAAGCACCGTGCTTCAAGCAAGTGCTGTATCAGCCACATACCCTACCCATCCACCACCGCATCGTGGCTGTGGAGAAGCTGCGGTTCCAAGGCTGAAGGAGGACACAGGCCAGTCATGCAGCACACCAGGCATCCCCTGCCCCTCAGTCACCAAATTAGCGCTCTGAGCCACAAGAAAGCTCATCTTGTGGCCACAGCAGGACAAGGAGTGTGGATGAGGGAAAGGAGAAGCAACCACAAGCGTCCTAACTGAAGTAAGTCCCGGTCTTCTGTCCTCAGAGCGCAGACATCTGAGTGGCTTGTCGGAGAGTGGAGAACCCACCAAGGCTCAGCAGTTTTTGTCGTTGTCCTGGATCTCCACATAGGGTAGCCCAATGAACCAACTATCCCGGGGCCAGTAGTGGACTTTGAGGGTTTGACCTGGCATCTCGTACTTTGCATCCAAAAGGGCCATGGTCACGATACCATAAGGGAAGGTGATGCTTATGAGGACATGCCTATGGGTAAGGGAAGGGAGGTAAGAAATGAAGAGATGGCCCGGCCCAGTCTTCTTGGATTCTTGTGGATGCTGAGTGGTATCTATAGTTCCAGACTGCTAGGTGTAACCTCTCGCCACCACCACCACAGCCCAGTCTCTGGGTCTTGTTCCTCTTCCCCTCCTACATCCCAGACCTCTGCTCTAAACTCTGGCATCTTATCTCTGACATGGGGGGTCTTCAGATCCAAAATGGGTGCTTTACCAAATGCTATGCAGATAGGAGAAGTGGATCCGCTGCCAGAAACTGCAAAGCACACGGTCACTTATCCAGCTGGTCAGCGCAGCAGCCCATAATATCACAGACATCTCAATCAGATGCCGAAGGTCCCCATTGCTGGTCCTGGGGACAAAAACAATGGCTGAGTCAAGGGTGTGTGGGTGGATGGATGGACAGACAGACAGAAAGATGGATGTATAGGTGTGTGGTTGGGTGGATGGATGATTGAACAGGTGGATGGATGGGTGATAGGCAGATGGATGGTTGGATGGATGGATGGATGGATGGATGGATGGATGGATGGGCAGGTAGATGGATAAGTGGGTGGATGGGCAGATGGATGGATGGATGGATGGATGGATGGATGGGTGGATGGGTGGATGGATGGATAGATGGGTGGATGGATAAGTGGATGGATAAGTGGATGGATAAGTGGATGGATGGTGGGCATGTGAATGGATAGGTGGATGGGTGTAAGATGGAGGAGAGGTTTGATGAGTACATTTGCATTAACACAGTGTCCTAAGTGATTGATGGGAAATTTCCTCTATCCAAGACATGTATCTCATAGGTTGGGAGAGGGAAGGAGCAGAAGTGTTTTCTAGGGACCTGGTTTGCTGTAGGTTGCCTCTGAGGTGTCCCACAAAGTCCCTTGTATTAAAAGATCTTTCTTCACCTCCACTCTGTAGGGAAGGGATGGAACCTTTCAGAATAGGAGCCTAGATGAGGTCTTTAGGTCACTTACAATGTGTTCTCGAAGGGGGTTGTGGGAATCCCATCCCAGTCAATAGGGTCAACCAATCAGTCCCCAAACCTCTTAAAACCGTCAGCCCAAATAGCAAACACAAAATTGATTGGTTCTTTGTTTGTTTGTTTGTTTTTGTCTGTTTAGACAAAAAACGATTAGTCCAAACCAGGCACAGAAAGACACATTTGTCATCCCAGAACCTGGGAGGCTGAGCCAAGAGGATGATTGAGATTTTGAAGGCCAACCTGGGCTACATAGTGAAGGCCTGTCTGAGGGGAAAAAATGAAAATTTAAAGTACTGGAATAATTCTTGTGGTCCCTGTCTTTTTCTTTCTTTCCATCTCTCTGCCTCTCTTTGTGTGTTTCCCTCTGCCTCTACCCTCTGCATCTGTCTGCCTCTCTCTCTCTCTCTCTCTCTCTCTCTCTCTCTCTCTCTCTCACACACACACACACACACACACACACACACACACACACACCATATCTGCCTATATGTTCCAACCTTGCTTCAAACTCCTAGGCTAACCTAATCCTCTTGTTCATCCTTCACGGTACCTGAGACTGTCTAGGTCTCCATCCTGTGGAGTCATGTGGGACTAATCTTAACTCTTCTTGCTGTTTTAGCTGTGTTACAGTAGCATCAGAAAGCTAACAATGGTGCCTACTGTGTGCTAACAGCTAAGAATCACTAAGGTGTGTGTGCGTGTGCGTGTGTGTGTGTGGCAATGCATTTTCTGGTGGCCATGTCTTGAGACCACTCAATCTGGGTTCCTGGCCAGCAGAGTCAAATCCCAGTCCCCAGGAAAAGAATGTTCTGGAGATGAATGAGGAAATCGTCCTTTATCAGTAGACACACAGACTCTGCCTGCTCACCTCGTGATGAAGAAACCATTCACTGGGTTCTCTTTGACTAGTGGCTTCTGATTGGCTTGACTAATGATGTCTACATCACTTTGGTCAATGACTTCCAGCTGGCTTGACTAACAGTCTTCACATGTGCTGCTCTGTGGTTTCTGGGCATGATCAATGGCTTCTAATTGGGTTGACCTGTAGTTTACAGTGTGTGACCTATGCTTCATAGGAATTTCACTTAGGAGTTCTGGATGGTTTGGCCTATGGATTTTAGTTGGCTCAACCTATGGTACACAGTCACTTAGACCTATTTTATGTGGTTGGCTTGGCCTATGTAGTTCACTGTCTGCTTGTACTATGGTTTGCTGTTGTCTTGACCTATGGTTCGCTGTTGGCTTGACTTAGGGTTCCCTGTTGGCTTGACTTAGGGTTCCCTGTTGACTTAACTTAGGGTTCCCTATTGACTTGGCTTAGGATTACCTGTTGGCTTGACCTATAGTTCGCTGTTGGCTTGACCTATGGTTCACTGTTGAATTTACCAATGGTTTCCAGTTGGTTGGACTATAGTTTCCAGTATGGTAGACCAGTGACCTCTGCCGGGATTGGCCAATGATTTCTAGTTGGCTTGGCCAATGTGGAGTCCCAGCAGGAACTGGAAGGATCAGATCAGGGCCCTGTAAAAGGACACTCTCCCTAGCCACCTCCTTATGGCTTCTCAATCCAGCTGTCCCAGCAGCTGGAGGCCAGAATCTCTGCCAAGGTGGTACTATCCTGAGGATTACCTATTACCAATTCAAGTTAGTTTAGTTGAATTTAGTGTACATTTTCATTTTGAAAAAGAATCTCCTTTTTTGAAATGTTTCTCAGTTGGTCCTATTGAGTAGCCCTGAATTGCTAAGACCCAGTATGAGTTACAAATACAAAACATAATTATCATGATTCTATCTCAGTGGTAGAGAACTTGGTTAGTATGTAAGGGTTCTAGGTTCACCGGGGATGGTGGTGCACGCCTTTAATCCTAGCACTCAGGAGGCAGAGGCAGGCGGATCTCTGTGAGCTAGCTAGTTCCAGGACAGGCTCCAAAGCTACAAAGAAACCCTGTCTCAAAAAACCAAAAAAAGAAGAAGAAGAAGAAGAAGAAGAAGAANAAAGCTACAAAGAAACCCTGTCTCAAAAAACCAAAAAAAGAAGAAGAAGAAGAAGAAGAAGAAGAAGAAGAAGAAGAAGAAGAAGAAGAAGAAGAAGAAGAGAAAGAAAGAAAGAAAGAAAGAAAGAAAGAAAGAAAGAAAGAAAGAGAGGTTCTAGGTTCAATTCCCCAGCACTCGGGGCAAGGGAGGGGAACTATAATTATCAAAAAAGTTAAATTCTGCTTTAATACAAGGGCAGGCAGAGGCAGGAGGATTTCTGTGAGTTCAAGGCAAGTCTGGTCTACATAGAGAGTTCCAGGGCAGCCAGGGAGACACAGTGAGGCCCTGTGTCAAAACAAGGAACCAAAAGAACATGTGTCTTAAGGAAAGGGGGGTGAGCTGTGAGCCTAGTGTGGTGCCACACACCTGTATGGCCAGGAGGAAGGAGTAACAGGAGGTCAAAGTCCTTCTCTGCTTCACAGCCAGTCCAGGTGCACTGAGTCCGTGAAACCCCAAAGCTAAATTTAAAAAAGACACTCTGGGCGGCCGAGATGGCTTGCAGGTGAAGGCGCTTGCCGCTAATCTGATGGCTCACAGGTGAAGGCGCTTGCTTGCCACTAACCTGACAACCCCAGTCTGATGAGCAGGACCCACTCGTTGACCTCTGGCCTCCACACATCACTGTGACGCACTTAAATAAGATGAATGAATGACTATAAAAGCCTGTTTTTAGGTAGACAATGTTTCAGGCAGACTTACTGACTGCTCTGAACCCGTCCTGTTAATGGGTCATCATGGGGAATGGGCGCCCCCTGCAGGAGACTGGAGTCAATGACCGCTAAGAGCACAGGACTCCAAGGGGTTCAGAACCAAAACCCTTCTAGGCAGCTACAACCACCACTTGTGTTCTATAAAAATGAATTGCTTTTTTAAAAAATAAAATGGTGCTGGGAATAGAACCCATATACTACTATATATTAAGCAGGGACTTTACACTTGAGCACCCAGCCCCTCACTGAGAGATTCTAAGCTGGGGCTCCACCCTGACTGCCCCATCCCATCACTGGGGATTCTGGGCGGGGCTCCACCATGACCATGCCCCCAACCCTTCACAGGGGGATTCTAGGCAGGAACTCCACCTCTGACCACGCCCCCAGCCCCTCACTGGGGAATTCTAGACTGGGCTCCACCTCTGACCACGCCTCCAGCCCCCCCCCTGCACTCACTTCTTGTACTCCTTGTGCACTATGTACAGAATGTGTATGGCGATGCTGTTGAGCGCATATGCATTGATCGTGGGCTTCACAAACGTCAAGAAGGTGCTGATGATAGTGGTCGTAATTACAAGGCAGCTGAAGTAGTACCTGAGGGAGGGAAAGGATGGGCAGGTGTCCCAGAGGTGCTGGAGTATTCAGCAAGGTCACCTTGGGCAGCCAAAATAGATTCTACAAACCCAGAACTCTGAGGAGTTCAGCTGGGCTCAGGAGGAACCTCCGGGTTCCCTTGGGTCTGCTCAGGAAGGACAAGATTCAAGAGAACCCAGAGGTACCAGACCAGAACTAAAGAGAGCTTGGAGTGAGCTGGGATGATGAAGGAGTCAGAGGACTCAGGGGCCTGGAAATGTCAGATGAGGGGTTCAGGGAAGCTTGGAGAGTTCAGAAGATGGGGAACAGGTATCAGTGTAAGGTTTACGAGGGTTCTTTGGGTGTAGAGGACCCTTGGCATAGGTTCCTAAGATTCCCCTTCCCACAGTGACTTAAAACTAGGAAAAACTTCCTGCCTTTCTGGCGGTAGAGGAACAGGTATGTGGAAACCCAGGAAAGTCATGAAAGATCTTTGGAGAATTCTCAGGTGGCCTGGTGTTGAGAAGGAACTTGAAGCGCTCTCGAATGGTCTCAAGTGGAGGATCTGGGATGGGAGACGGTCACACGGGGTCCAGAGAGGGCGCGTGTGCGCTACCTGTTTCCTTTGATGAACTTCGGGAAGTAGCAACGGGGCATCCACACGCTGTAGCCACTGGCCAGCAACCACAGGATGGAAATCTCATCCAGCAGCTGCCCCAAAAAGCTGAGTGTCATGTGGAAGTACATGGAGAACAAACCTGTGGGGAGCGGAAGCAAGCAGAGGCTGTCAAGAAGGGGTGCTGTTTCCAGAACACTTTCACAAATTCACACACCAGCACATACCTATGACCATGAAGAGGACCGAGACGCCGTAGATGGCCCAGGTCCGTTTCTGGGCATAAGGATGCATGAGGAACATTATGATAGGTCCAAAGATGAGGAAGAACACATTGCTAAACTGCAGGAGAAGCAAGAAGCAGGCTGGTTAGACGAGAACAGATAAGGGACTCCCGTCCACCTAGAGCTCCCCCGTGGCGGTTCCATCATCCGGGCTGTCCAGGAAAGAACCTGGATTTGTCTGTCACTCAAATATCAACTTCCCAGAGCATCTTCCTGATTTTAGTTTACTACTTTTTAAAAACAGAGTCTCACGATATGGCTGTACTGGAACTTGCTATGTAGACCAGGCTGGCCTCAAACTCACAGAGATCCACCTGCCTCTGCCTACCAAATGTTGGGATTTAAGGTGTGTGCCACCAACCAGCCTTCCCCTCATTTAAAAAAAAAAATGTTATTCATTAGTATTCCTAGACTTTGATCCTAACATTCAGGAGGCAGAGATAGGTTGATTTCTGTGAATTTA
Source organism: Alexandromys fortis (assembly GCF_014885135.2). Taxonomy (NCBI): domain Eukaryota; kingdom Metazoa; phylum Chordata; class Mammalia; order Rodentia; family Cricetidae; genus Alexandromys; species Alexandromys fortis. The sequence continues at coordinate 1,289,323 of NW_026068121.1, forward strand.
AAGCCAGCTTCATCTATATAGAAAATCCCAGGCAGCCAGGGCTACACATTGAGACTGTCTCAACAAACAAACAAACAAAAATCATTGTTTCTAATGGAATCCTGAACCTTTGGCATACTGTTAAAAAAGAACTCCACCCCGACCATGCCCCCAGCCCCTTCACTGGGGATTCTAGGCAGGGGCTCTATTCTGACCACACCCCCCACTGATCCTGCCCTCCATTCCTTCACTCCAGCCATTATTCTGTTGGTTCTTTCATTTACTCAGTGAGGGTAGTGTTGAGGACTCACTAAATCTTTTGCAGATATTCTCCCTCATTTTTCCCTTAGTGGATTAAAAATGTTCAGGACAGACATGGTGGCATACGCCTTTAATCCCAACACTCTAGAGGCAGAGGCAGGTGGATCTCTGAGTTTGAGGCCAGCCTGGTCTACAGAATGAGTTCCAGACATGTCAGGGCTACACAGTGAAACCCTGTTTCAAAAACCAAAATCCATACATGCATTTAGTTCAGTGTGGTGATACATGCCTGTAATCTCACAGATCTGGAAGCTGAGGCAGGAGGAATGCCAGGAGTTCCAAGCCATCCTGAGCTATGTTGTAAGTCCCTGTCTTTACTGGACAGTGGTGGCACACGCCTTTAATCCCAGCAGAGGCAGGTGGATATTTGTGAGTTCAAGACCAGTCCAGTCTACAGAGCAAGTTCCAGGACAGCTAGAGCTGTCAGAGACAAGTAAATTCAGCAATACCTGTGCACAGCATCCATCTTGTCTAAGGAGAAGAGGAGAAGACTATCTAAACGATATTTAAAGACTATGGGGGCATTACCCAGGCTCGAAACTAACATTCCACCATTGTCTAAAAGGGACATGAGGGCCTGAAAGAGCTCAGCGGTGAAGGTGCTTGCTGTCAAGCCTGATGACCTGAACTAGATTCTTGGAGCCCACATAGTGAAGGGAGAACTGACTCCCACAGATGTCACCTGCCAGCCCTGCCAGCATGCATGCATTCCATAACCACAAAGCCTGAGAGCCAAAATAAACTCCTTTTTAAATTGCTTTTGCTAAGTATTTTCTCACAGAAACACAATAGGTGGCCACATGAGTTCCTCACCGCCATCCTCTCTTCTTCCCTCTTGGCTAAATGGTGATATGCTGTGGCTTAGTCATGTAAAAGGTAAATCCTAGAGACTAACAACACCTAAGCCACACTGATCCGAGTCTCTGCTTTCTTCTATTGTAGCGAAAGTACTTGTCCGGCTCCCTTGCAGCTACACTACACACAGCCATGTGACTTGGTTTTGACCAATGAGATGCAGGCATAACTGTTGCTTCCTGTTTGTGTTTCTAAAGGCATGGGAGTTGCTCTCACTCTCTCTCCACTTCCCTCTTTTCCTCTTCTCTCCCATTTCCTCTCTCTTTCTTTCCTTCTCACTCTGCATCCTGACTCAGCCTCCTGAGGGCAGATGTTACAGATGTGCCCTGCCACGTGAGTAGAAATGCAGAAAGGTAGAAACGGGCTGCCGGCAAGGGGGCCACGGGGGTGACGCTGCTATGATGGCCGCTAAGGCTGTCCACCTAATCCCATCCCCAGGACCGCATGTGGTGGAAGAAAACTGACTCATGAAAGCAAGCCTGTGGCCTCCATATCTCATGCTGTGGCACACGGGAATGTGTGCACACATGTGAATTAATAAAGAAGGAACGAAGCAGTGTTCTACTTAGTGCTGTGAGAGAGCCCAGAAGAACCTTGAACTCTTGATCCTTCTGCCTCCACCTCACAAATGCCAGGACAGCAGGTGGTGTCACCATGCCTGGCTGAACCAAGCAATTTGGGCTTTATGCACGCTCAGCTATGCCCAGCTTTTTATGCAGGGGCTGTAGATTTTAATTCAGGCCCATCTGCTTGAAGAGTATGTTTATCCCTTGAGCCATCTCTGCAGCCCCTGGAGGTTTTATTGAGTCACAATTAACAGGTGTGGGTGCCGAGTCCTGCACAGACTATTCCTGGAGACTTGATAGGGGCCATGAGGTGATGGAGGAGGGTCATCTGTCTATGTGTTACTTTCATTGGTTAATAAATGAACTGCCTTGGCCCTTTGATAGGACAGAAAATTAAGTAGGTGGAGTAAACAGAACTGAATGCTGGGAGGAAGAAGGCAGTGAGGCAGACGCTATAGCTCTCCTCTCCAAGATGGACACAGGTTAAGATCCTTCCCGATAAGCCACCACCTCGTGGTGCAACACAGATTAATAAATACGGGTTAAAGCAAGATGTGAGAATTAGTAAGAGGCTAAAACTAATGGGCCAGGCAGTGTTTAAAAGAATACAATTTGTGTGTTGTTATTTCAGGTATAAAGCTAGCCGTGCAGGAGCCGGGTGGGAACACAGCCCACCGCTCCACACAACAATGAGGAAATCAAGAAAAGACATAGACACAGACACTTAGAGAAAAGTTGGGGCCAGATGGGCCATGCCCTCTAATGGAGATGTACCAGCAACAGCCAAGATATTCCACACGTTTTTTATTTGTCCAGGTGGAGGAGGTGGGGCTGTGGTACACAGCTGAGATGTGGTTCACCTGGTTCCCAGGGAAGTCTCTGTAAGGGGACCATCTCAGGCTGTGGCGATCTCTGAGGAGGGAGTCGAGATGGCTTGTTTTTGCACACAGTCAGCATCCACACTTGGACCAGCAGCTGGCTCCACGGGTTCCCTGAGTCTCACCACAGAAGGCTTTGCTGCTTCCTTGGATATGAGGCATCAGGGTCCTTGACACAGCTGTGGTCATGTCAATCACACAGTCTTAGGGCTTCCTCTGATCCCCACACTTAGGGTCTAAGTGGCACGGGCTTTAATCCCTGCTACCTTGCTGACTAACCATGAGGCTCTAGAATGGTAACTGGTTCCCCAGCACCCACATCTGACCTGTGAAATAGGCACAGTCTCCCTTCCCATTGCTGACTCAAAGGCTCCAGGACTTACTGGCCTCCGTGGCTACAGTTTCCATCTAGTCAAGAGCACCTGCCAGTTAGCAGTTAAGAGCACTGGCTGCTCTCCCAGAGGACCCAGATTCAACTCGTGACCCCCATAGGGCAGCTCACAACTGTCTGTAACTCCAGTTCCAAGGGATCCAACACTCACACAGACACACATGCAGGCAAAACACCAAAGCACATAAAATAAAAATAAAATAAATATAAAAGAACACTTGGCGGCTCTGGAACGGCCCACGAGCCCAGCTACTCCAGAAGCCGACAGAAGAGAACAAGATGGAAGGCAGCCCCAGAGACAGTTTAGTGGGTGAAGTGCCATGCATGTAGACCTGGGTTCAAATCCCCAGAACCCATGCAAACCTAGACAGACAGTGGAATCCAGGTCTCTTCCTGAGTGGCAACAGATGGAGACTGGAGAAGCGCCAGAAGCCGGCCAGCCCGGTGTGCTCAGCTCAGAGGCAATCAACCAAGAGAGGCACCTCTAAGGGAGGTGGACGGCAAAGACTAACACCCAAGACTGTCCCCTGACCTGCACACACATGCCATGGCCTGTGTGTCCCACATTCGCACACATGAGTGCACACACACATTCACAAATATATATATTCTCCAGTGTCTACATGTGATCCTATGATATAGACCTCAGGCCAGTGCGATGGCTAAAAGTGCTTGCTGCCAAACATTGCTTGCTGATGACCTGAGTTTGATCCCTGGAGCCCACATGGTAGAGTGAGAGAAGCGACTCCCATAAACTGCCCTCTGCCAGTCACATGCACACTGTGGCTTGTGCATGTGTACACACATGCACACACACACACACACACACACACAAATAGGTATGGTTTTTAAAAATATACCCATGCTTATGCAAACAGGTAGGTTACAAGATAAGAGAAAAAAGATCTAAAGATGAAGGGGACTGGTTGGGAAGAGGAAGGGGACCCACAGGAGTGGGGGGAGGGCAAGCGAGGATGAAGGGCTTTGGGTAGAACATGCTGTACATGTATGAAAGTGTTACGTGGAACCCGTTACACCAGATAATTGACATCTGCTACCAAGAACCAAGGCTGAGACATCATGCAGAGAGAGCTTGGAACACCTTGTCCCTCAGGACTGTACGGAAGAGGAGGCAGAAAGGGGAAGAGCCGGGGTGATGGAGGACACCAGGAGAGCTAAGCAAGGCTTCCATGAACTCACAGAGACTGCAGCAGCAAGCACAGGACCCTGCATACATGACCCTGCATACACGTTACAGCTGTTAGCTTAGTGTTTATACAAGACTCCTGAGTGTGTGAACATGTAGGTCTCTGATTCTTGTGCCTGCCCTTGGGCTCTTTTCCTTCTGTTGGTTTGTCTTGTCCAACTTCTTGTGACAGTTTTTGTTTTATCTTTTTATTTGTTTGATTTTTTTTTTCAAGACAAATTTTCTCTGTGTAGCCTTGGCTGTCTTGGAACTCTGTAGACCTGGCTGGCCTTGAACTCAGAGACCTGCCTCCTGGGATTGAAGGCATACACCACGACCTCTGATGGTTTTTTTTTAATGTTTTATTTATTTAATGATTTATTTATTATGTATACAGTATTCTGCCTGCATGTACACCTGCAGGCCAGAAGAGAGCACCAGATCTCATTACAGATGGTTGTGAGCCACCGTGTGGGTGCTGGGAAATGAACTCAGGACCTTTGGAAGAGCAGTCAGTGATCTTAACCTCTGAACCATCTCTCCAGCCCACCTCTGGTGTTTTTGTTGCTGTTTTTGTTTTAATTGTTTTTTGAGAAGGAACTTAAAGGTGGATGAGTAGGAAGGAGGAGAGGATCTGGAAGAATTTAGAGGGGCAGATTATGATCAAAACACATTTAAATTTAAAAATTCTTTTAAATAAAAGTTAAAAAAAAATAAACCAGACTGGGTGAGGTAGAGCATGACTTTAGCCTCAGCCTGAGCAGCAGAAGCCGGCAGATCCCTGTGAGGCAGCCAGGGTTCCAGGCCTATTTCTCGTCAGCCTGCTTTCTCTGCTGTGATGAGCTACACCAGGAGTGACGCAGCCTGGAGGGTAGGCAGCTTATATCATCGTCACAGACCATCATGAACAGACGCTGGGGCAGGACTGCTAGACAGGAACCTAGCGGCAGGAGCTGACGCAAAGGCCATGAAGGGTGCTGCTTACTGGCTTGCTCGCCCTGGCTTGTTCAGCCTGTTTTCTTATAGAATCCAGGACCACCAGCCCAGGCACAGCACCTCCCACAGTGGGCTGGGCCCTCCCCATCAATCTTTGATGAAGACAAAACCCCACAGTTTACTCCCAGACTAATCTGAGGAAGGAATTTTCTCAACTGGAGTTTCTTCTTCACAGATGACCCTAGCTTGTGTCAAACTGACAAACAAGTATAGCTACAATGACTTCGTAGTTTAAAAAGAGGAGAAAGAGAGAGAGAGAAGGAAACAAAAAGACCCCAGAAAAAAAAAGTAGCTTGGACTAGGTAACAATAGAAGATGGACTCGTCTCAGAGGTGGAGTACCTACCTAGAATCCAATAAGGGGCTGGGGGCGTGGTCAGGGTGGAGCCCCGCCTAGAATCCCCCTGTGAGGGGTTGGGGGCGTGGTCAGGGTGGAGCCCCGCCTAGAACCCCTGTGAGGAGACTGTTGTGTTGTTCGGGATAGAGCCCCTGGCTTTGAAGAGGTCATAGGTTTCATACCCAGTACCAATAAACAATAAACAATAAACAATCACTGTAACCAACCCTACTTCTTGTGCCTCTGGAGGAGGCAGGGAGAGGTGGTAGGGAAAACCTGTTGGGTGTCCCGAGTCAGGGACTGTCTCCAGGAATCACTTTGACACCCTTGTCCTACGTTCTGGCTCTCACAGACTCACCTGTCCTCTACCCACTGTTCCAGGATCGCTCGCTGCCATTCACTGCCTGTCTGGCTTGTGGGTTGGGGCGGAGTACCTGGAGGCAGCGCCTGCTTCAGGACAAGACTTACCTGTAGGAATTACCTTCCACGAGGTAGTAATCAGGCAGCCTCCCCACCCAGTTAAGCAAGAAGGGCTTTCAACCAGGCTCCTGCGCAGTGTTCTGCTGTGTGACCCTGGGAAAGTAGCTAAGTCTCTCTGAGCCTTTATTTCCCTCTTGTTAGAATGTGGAAAGAGTCTCTTATCTCAGGACTCAGCACCTGAAGCTGGAGGATAACCAGTTCTAAGCCAGCCCAGGCTACTGTAGCAAAACAGAGGGTGGAAAAGGGTAGCTACTTCAAAGGCATTTTATGAGGGTGACAGTTAAATATATTGCATTATATAGGATTAATAAATGTCAGTGGTAATTACAATCATGTTTGCTGTAGAAATAGCTTCAATTATTTTTTTCATTTATTTGCTTATTGGGGTAAGAGGTTGCATGACATACGTGTGGAGTCAGTGAGCAAACTATGGAAGTCAGTCCTTTCCTTTCACCACATGGGGCCCGAGGACCAAACTCAAGTCATCACACTTAGCTTCAAGCCCCTTTCCTGCCAAGACCTCTTGCTGCAGTCTCAAGTTTTATCCAATGCTTCAACGCACCACGAGCTATTGAGGCTCCTGTCTGTACTTCCTTGTGTTTTGTTCTGTTGAGACAGAGTCTCTCTGTGTAGCCCTGATTGTCTTAAAACTCACAGAGATCTTCCTGCCTTTGCCTTCAAGTGCCGGGACTAAAGACGTTCACCAACACTGCCTGGTTAGATCCAGTGGTGTCAGCCTGGCTGTGGTGCTGGAATGAGGATCAGAAGTTCAAGGCCATCCCTGCTGGATACAGTCAGAGGTTGGCCTGAGTTACACAAGGCCTATCTCAAAACAACAGTTCATTCGTTCAGTCATCGACAGAGAATGGAAAAGTTCAACTCTCCCATCCAGGATCCTGGCCTGACTTCTTGAGCCCCTTGACAGCGGCAATGTCTGTCTCCCCTTCCAAAACACCACATCCACCCAGGCAAGGTTTTCTATGTTTTGGTCCCCTCCATGTCCCAGAGCCCAGAATTTTCTGGCAGCCTCTTCCTTCCTTGGCTGGCGAAGAAGGAAATGAAAAGACTATTGTCCCATCTGCCTGGATGTCCATCCACCTCAAGAGCCCAGCAGGGCAGAGGCCACCAACTCACAGAGAACTAGAGGCTGGGGAGATGACTAAGGGGTTAGAGCACTGGCCATTCTCCCAGAGGACCCAGGTTCAGTGGCACACATCTTTAGTCCCAGCACTAGGGAGGTAGAGGCAGGCAGATTCCTATGAGTTCAAGGCCGGCATGGTCTACATAGTGAGTTCCAAGACAGCTAGAATTCATATAATGAGACCCTGTCTCTAATAAGCCTAAATAAATAAATAGCAAGCTGGACCTCACCTGACATTGACTTCTGGCTTACACACACACACACACACACGCACACGCACACGCACACGCACACGCACATGCACACGCACGCACACACACTCCAGAGAAGTCTATCTCTTTGGATTGGGGCACACACCCTTCACTAACAATTATGTAATTCTGGCCTCTTATCTGCAGGAAATACTGTGGGTGTGCCCACTTCCATATCTGTCTGTCTCTTTGTCTGAACTAACCTGTATTTAGCCATCCTTACTCTACCAGTGGAGAAGCAGGAAAGCAGAGGCTGCAGATAGTAGACCAGAGAAGGCTAGACTCCCAGCCTTGGTACACAGCGCTCAAGGGCGAGCCAGAAGTGACTGACAGTGAGCTGGCTCTGAGGACGACATGGGCAGGGAATGGTGGATGGCAGTCCATGGCCCTTCCAGCGCTCTGCCCTGGCCCCCAGCTCCTGCTTGCTCCTACCTCCTTGTGTGTGCTTGGGCTGTATGATTCCCACGTATCTTCCCAGCCCCCTTGGGGCTGGAGAGAGGACACCTCAGTGATGTGGGAGTGTCATATATCAATCTGTTGATTTCATTGGTTAAGTTATAATAAACCAGCTGCTTGGCCTCATGGCTTGGAACATAGATGGGAGGAGTAAACAGAATAGAATTCTGGGCGGAAGAGGAAGTGAGGTCAGACTCTGCTCTGCTTCCGGAGACAGACCCGACAGCTCTGCTGGAGCAGAGACGCCATGCTCAGCTCTCCC
>NW_026068121.1:1299804-1322075 GCF_014885135.2 Alexandromys fortis
GAGAGACCCGACAGCTCTGCTGGAGCAGAGACGCCATGCTCAACTCTCCCAGGATGGACAGAGGCTAGAATCTTCCCGGTAAGCGCACCTTGGGGTGCTTACACACATTATTAGAAATGGGCTAGTCCAGGTGCGAGAATTAGCCTGTAAGGGCTAGAGTTCATGGGCCAAGCAGTTCTTAAATGAATACAGTTTGCGTGTTGTTATTTCGGGCATGAGCTAGCCAAGCGGCCGGGGTGTTGGGGACGCAGCCCTGCCGCTCATATTTCAACACCTCAGCAATTCGGAGCACTTGTTGTGCTTGTCAAAGCCAAGTTCAGTTCCCAGCACCCACATCAGACAGCTCACGAGCGCCTGTAAGTCCAGCACGAGTCAGCCACTGCCTTTTTCTCAAGGCTCCTGGACACATATAGCACACACCCACACAGATACACAGACACATAGACAAACAAACACACATGTGCAGATAAGTACATAAATATAGTCCCTGGGAGCCTGGGAGCCTTGAAACTCCAAGCATTTGGCAAACCCAAAGCCAGCTGGCCAGTGCAAACAGGGGCAAAGTGTAGGTCACCCTCCACCCCACTGCAGCCAGCTCTCCTGGGCCTTCCCACAGGTCCTACTTGGTTCCTTCAGCCCACGGACATGCATCATCCAGGTGCCCCAGCCGATGTCGTGCTATGACGCTCACCTCTCAAGGAGGGTCCATGGCTCCTTGCTTCTGGCTTGGCCCTGGTTCCGTCTGCATACAACCTGGTCTCTAATTTCTTCCACACCACCAGCCAGGCGCCCTTCTCCTGGGCACCATAGTCTCAGACCATTTTCACTCCCATCCTGATTTCCTGGTGCTGCCATTTCCTTTTCTATTACCCCCTTCCTCAGTTAGCAGTCAGGTGCCTGGAACCTCGGCCACACGCCCGGCTTCTGTGTAGTGTATCTTCCGCTTGTCCTCACACACACACACACACACACACACACACACACACACACACACACACACACTTCTGAGGGCACGCACATGCACGTACCCCCCCCCACATATGCATAATTTAAAATTTTAAAGAACTTTTTGGTTACTTTGAGACAGGGTCTCTTAATATAGCCTTGGCTGTTCTAGAACTTGCAATGTAGATGAGGCTGGCCTTGAACTCACAGAGATCCTGCCTGTTTTTGGTGCGCTGGGATTAAAAGCTTGGTTACCATTCCTGGCCAAAATAAGTCTTTGCAACGTGTAATTTAAAAGTTTGTTCAGTGGGAATGGTGGCGTGCTCCTTTAATTCTGGAGCTCTGGATGTAGAGGCAGGCAGTTCTTGGTGAGTTTCAGGACAGCATGGTCTACATAGTATGTTTCAGGACAGCCAGTGCCTGTCTAAAGAAAAAAAATTATTAAGAATAGACAAGAAAGCCGGGCAGTGGTGGTGCACTCCTTTAATCCTAGCACTCGGGAGGCAGAGGCAGGTGGACATCTGTGAGTTCAAGGCCAGCTTGGTCTACAAAGTGAGTTCCAAGACAGCCAGAGCTACTCAGAGAAACCCTGTCAGGAACACTACTCTACCCCACACACACACAGAAAAAAAGAAAAGAAAAGAAAAATGAAAAGGAAAAAGAGAAGACCAGTGCAGTGGCATTGCCTGTTATTCCAGCAACTGGGAAACTGAGGCAGGAGGATCTTGAGTTAGAGGCTAGCCTGGGCTATGAGCCAGACTCTATGACAAGTGCAGGTGATTCATTCTCAAAGCCACCTTCTCCTACTGTGGGCTGTGGCTCAGGAAATCACTGTAAATATACTCCACTTTTTCCTGGGGAGCCTTCTGGTGATTCGCTTGTTTTATTTTGTCCATGTGTGTGGATCAGCAGAGGTTTGAATGGAATCGGGATCCATAGCCCCATAGGGAGTAGCGCTATTAAGAGGTGTGGCCTTAGTGGAGGAAGCGTGTCCTGTGGAGGTCTCAAAGGCTAACGTTAGGCCTAGTATATGTCAGTCTCCTGCTACCCACTGATCACGACATAGATCTCTCAGCTCCGTTTCCAGCACCGTGTCTACCTGCACGTCACCCTGCTCTTCCCAGGACAACAGTGGATTAAACCTCTGAAACTGTAAACCAACCCCAATTAGATACTTTCCTTTATAAGAATTGCCGTGGGGGGGCTGGAGAGATGGCTCAGTGGTTAAGAGCACTGCCTGCTCTTCCAAACGTCCTGAGTTCAATTCCCAGCAACCACATGGTGGCTCACAACCATCTGGAATGAGGTCTGGTGCCCTCTTCTGGCCTGCAGACATACACACATTGTATACATAATAAATAAATATATAAATATTTAAAAAAAAAAAAAAAGAATTGCCGTGGTCACGGTGTCTCTTCGCGGCAATAGAAACCCTAACTAAGACAAGGGACAACCTTGGGTGTCATTCCTCAATGGCTCTCTGTCCTGTTGGAGGCAGGGTTCCTGCTTGCCCAGAGCTGGACGGACACAATCAGATGCACGCCAGCCAGCTGCAGACGTGCATTCACGTAGTCACAGCCTCCATCACCTGTTCCCATCTATGTGTATAGGCACATATGTATATGTGACTCAACAGCCTGAATTGCTTTCTAAGTTTATAAATCCTGTCTGCTGAGATGGTTTCTCATGCTAAAACTAATTGTCAGGGGGCACTGACTAGCCAAGGCTGGACCGTGGTTCCTACAGTCTATGTACTGTATGCCAACATGGAGCAACAAGAAGGGGATAGCCCACATACACTAAGAACAAACTTGTATCTGGGTGGTGGTGGTGCATGCCTTTAATCCCAGCACTTGGGAGGTAGAGGCAGGCGGATCTCTGTGAGTTTGAGGCCAGCTTGGCCTACAAAGTGAGTTCCAGGATAGGCTGGGCCATAATGAGAAACTATGTCTCCAAAACAAAGAAACAAACAAACTTATTTTTCTCTTTTTTGGCAGTGTCTCCTGTAGCCCAGGCTGACCTTCAACTCACCACGTAGCTGAGGCACTCTTGGGGATAATCCCCCTCAGTCTCTAAAGCGCTGGGATGATAGGCGCACCGTGATTGGTTTTCTTTCCTTCCTTCCCTTCCCTTCAATTTCCACCCTGTCCTTTTGACAGCCGCATCCAGTAGTCCAGGCTAGATTGGAAGTCACACCCAGGCCATGGTGGCCTAGTTCTTGGCAATCTTCCCTGCCTCTCAGCTTCCTGAGGTTGGCAGGCATGGGACATCACCACACCCTGCTTCTGCCAATAAAGTTTTATTGCTTACAACCTTATCCAGGCTCATTTACATATCCCTCAGGGCTCTCCGCCTTGTTGCAGTGGAAATAAACCCTGGAAAAAGACCCAGTTCGCACAGCCAGAAACTCTCACCAGTTAGGTCTCTCTGGTCCCCCAACCTCTACACAGAAGAGCATGCAGAGACAGAATAAATACATGGACAAATAAGATATATTAGGAAAAATTAAAAACAAGGTCAGGTGTGATGGCAGGCGCCTTTGATAGTACTTGGGAGACTGAGTTCGAATGGGGTGGATATGGATCTCGAGATCGCTGTCTGGACTACAGAGTGAGCCCCAGACAAAAGCAAAGAACCAAATGGATTCATACTGAGGAACGTTTCATTCTCATTTTGTGAAACACCGGACTGCGCGTGGAAATGTCCCAGTGGCTGAGGGTGTGAGGTCTCCCTGTCCTGGGCTGTGTGGTGACCAGGTGTGATGGGCGCTACTGCCCACTAGGGCTGCACGATGGGCATTTGGAGCTGAAAGGCCGAGGCCCAGTCAAACCTGACTTAGTACACGCTAGGGACCTTTTATTGGGGACCCACCATAACGGACTAAGATGTCTAGAGAATTTCTGGGCCATAAGGGCGTCTGGGAGAGCAGAAAGAGTAACTGTAGAAACCCAGTTCTCTCCTGCCTCTCCCAAATGGTCGAACCAGTTTCAAATTTGTCTGAACACTAGGTGGTAACGGAGAACCATGGACAGACCACGCAGAAACAAGCCCCTTATTGGGGATTCTAGGCAGGAGGAGGGGCTCCACCCTGACCACACCCCAGCCCCTCCCTGGGGGGTTCCAGGCAGGGCAGAGGTCACATGACAACTTTTGATTCTCTCCTTCTAGCATGTCAGCCCCAGAGATTGAATTCAGGTTGTTGGTTTTTACCCCAAACCATCTTATCAGTCATTTCTGCATTTTGTTGCTAGGAAACACAGACGCACACAGAAACACACACATGCACGCACACACACACATGCACACACACAAGTGTGCCTTGTATCTGCCAAGCTGAAGCTCAAAGTCTAGTTTTAGGTACGAAGCTAGTTTCCAGCTATCTTGGTCCCCTGGAGCACCTGTTGGCGTCTCCGCGTCTCCCCACAAGGCTGTGTGGATCAGATGAGATTGTGGAGGGGAAAGGTCTGTACGATGTACACACAGCAAACGCTGAGTAAAAGCTAGCATTGGGTGTGGTGGGTGCGGGCTTCCAGTCCCAGCGTTCGCATCCAAACGCCAGAGGACACGCGTGGCAGCTAGCCCGGGCTGCATGTTCCAGAACCTGTCTCCAGAGAAGGGAAGTGATGATGCTTGCTGTGGTTAAGCAGCTGTCTTCCAGGCAGTGACAGCGAGCTCGTGTCGCCTCCTCTACCTACCTTCATCTTTCAAGTTTCTCCAACACTGTCGCTGCGGATGACGACTGAAAGCTGAGTACGCCCAGTGCTGTGTGTCAGCAGGCACAGGAAGGTAAAAATCGCAGTGGTTCAAATAGGATCATGGAAGGGGAAAAGTGGGATGCGTTGAATATCCTTGGCTGGAGGATTGCAGATAAAAGGACAGGCATCCTTACTTCCTCCAGAAAGTCTGCCTAGGTTCAACCTCACTGACTCCAAAAGCCTCCTCTGGGAGTTCTAAAGGCTGCCAATGCACCCACCATCACAGCACCATTCCTCAGAAGTGAGTCTAAAAACCTACCATTGATCTCAGTTCTACATGATGACGAATGAATGAATGGATACAAGCTGAGACAGCCAACTGCTCTTACAAGATTCCCTGCGGAGGAGCTGTGTCTTAATCCAACATTCGGTAAACCTTTCCCATCCCACCCTGGCCAGAGCCCCTGCCCAGGCCCTTACCGTATTGTAGAACTCAGCCACCAGTTCCGAGTGCTGGAAATTACTCTCGCACCAATCCACCTCAGAGCTCTGGTAGGCAAAGATGCTGGACATCTTTGCTCTGGAATCGGTGCACGCGTCTTGTGCCTGGCAGAGGCGCGCCAGCCGAGTGAGCCTACAAGTGCCCAGCCCAGGCGAGGTGGGGACAGAACAGCTCAGGGCCCCCGGAGCAGGCTGAGAGGAAAAACCTGCTGGGCGGCTCAAATATTGCACCAGGTAGCCTGGCAGATGTGCACGGTAGGGCACCGAGGCCGCCCTGGGCAGCGGCTGAGGGGGTGGTGCTGTTCGGGTTGGGCGACAATGAGAAGGGTGGAGGCCACCCAAGCAGGCACTTGAGGAGCAAGACGTGAAGGGACTAACAGCTTTAATACTGTGTATTAATACTTTGATACAGAGCAGCGCCCACTGGGTAGAGTGCTCCGAGGTCTACCCCAGCACCCACGGAACTAGTTGTGGTGGACACGCTTGTCACCCCAAAGTTCAGTAGCAGAGGCAGGAGGATGGGGCATTTAAGGCTGGACTGGGCTACGTAGTGAGGACCTCATCTCCAAAGAAAAAGTAAAAATCAGGCTAAGGTGCTGGAGAGATGGCTCAGGGGTTAAGTGTAACATCGGCTGCTCTCCCAGAGGACCTGGGTTCAGTTTCCAGCACCCGCACGGTGGCTCACAGCCATCACCCATAACTTGGTTCCAGGGGACCGGACTCCCACCTTCCGGCCTCCGTGGGACACCAGTCACGCACGTGGTACACAGACGTACGAACAAGCAAATGTTCAAGCACATAGAATAAAATAGCACTTTAAAAATGTCTCAGGAGGAGCAGGGCTGGACTCTGTTGGGGGGCGGGGGGCACTGACCTGGCGTGTAGGAAGCCCCGGGATCCATGGCGGGAGATGACAGCACACACCTGTCAACCCAGTATTCAGGAGGTGGGGGCAGAAAGATCCGGAGTTCAAGGCTACAGAGTAAGTCTGAGGCCAGACTGAGCTAATGAGACCCCATCTGGGAGGCAGAGGCATAGGGGTCCCTCTGAGTACAAGGCCAGCCAGGTCTACATAATGAGTTCCCTGGGCTACACAAAGAAACCCTGTCTCAAAAAAAAAAAAAAAAAAAAAAAAAAAAAAAAACAAAAGAACCAACCAAATAAACAAACAAAAAAAAAATCACCAAATAATAAGTCTGCAGAGGTTCAACAGTTCCCGTTTTGCAGTCAGGGAGTAACCTTCCATGGTGGTAAAAGCTCTGGTTGGCTTTTTTTTTTTTTCATTGGTGTTTGGGACAGGCTCTCACGGTGTAGCTCAGGCTGACCTGAAACTAGCAATTCTCCTGTTTCAGCCTTCTTAATTCTGAGTTGGCAGAAGTGAATTCCCATCGACTCTTGACTCAATTATCTGGCTGTCATAGAGAACCGGGGCATGTCCCCCGCATCTATCCCCATTGGGCTTAGCTCTGCCCTCTTGGAGACCTTCCTGTGTGGCCCTGCGCTGTGGAATGTCCCTTGAGCAGCAGGTTGTCTTCCCGCGGAAGTCATCTAGGGATGAGGGAACCTGGAGACATCCCACGTGGGGTTCCTGAGTCCTGACTTCTCAGGACTGAGGGAGAGACTGCAAAGCACCTACCTGGTTTCCTAACTTGGGCCATGAATTCACCTCTCTGATTCTAAATTTGCTCTCCTGTGGTTTAAGGGGGTTGATAACCAGCTGCTGAGCACAAGCAGGGCTTCGCCTCCATACTCTACGGCAGTAATCCTTTTCATATGCATTGCATTGGTGCATTTATTTATTTGGTGCCTGTGCAGGTCCGAGGACAACTCTCAGGACTTGCTCTTTCTACTGAGAGGCTGGTGGCCAGGGCCGGCAGCAAGTGTCTTTACCCAGAGTCCTGTGGTGCAGCCAGTGAGCTTGCTCCTTGAGGACACCACACACAGGTATGTGCTTTCTTCCCCACCCCCCCCCACCTTTTTTTGTTTAGTTTTCTGGGTTTTTTTGTTTGTTTTTTTTTTTTTTGTTTTGTTTGTTTTTTTGTTTTTTTTTGAGACGGGTTTCTCTGTGTAACAGTCTTAGCTGTTCTGGAACACACTCTGTAGACCAGGCTGGCCTCAAACTCACAGAGATCCACCTGCCTCTGCCTCCTGAGGGCTGGGATTAAAGGTGTGCACCACCACTGCCCAGCTGGGCTTGATTTTCTGCCTGCATAAGTATAGAATTTAGGATGGACTCCAACATACCATCCCCCTGCCTCAGGCTTCCAAGTGTTGGGATAACAGGCTTGGACAACCATACTCTGCTTTAAGTTGTTATTTTCCTGTATATAAGAACTCTCTCGGGGCTGGAGAGATGGCTCAGTGGTTAAGAGCATTGCCTGCTCTTCCAAAGGTCCTGAGTTCAATTCCCAGCAACCACATGGTGGCTCACAACCATCTGTAATGGGGTCTGGTGCCCTCTTCTGGCCTGCAGGCATACACATAGACAGAATATTGTATACATAATAAATAAATAAATAAATAAATAAATAAATAAATAAAAAAAGAACTCTCTCAGGGGGCTGGAGAGATGGTTCAGAGGTTAAGAGCCCTGACTGCTCTTCTAGAGGACCTGAGTTCAATTCCCAGCAACCACAGGGTGGCTCACAACCACCTATAATGAGATCTCGTGCCCTACATGCCAGAGCACTGTATATATAATAAATAAATCTTTAAAAAAATAAACCTCTCTCTCTGTGGTGTTAATGATTGGGATGAGTGTCTTACTGGGGGATTCTAGGCAGGGCTTCACCCTGACCACGCCCCCAGCCCTTCACTGGGGATTCTGGGCGGGGCTCCACCCTGACCATGCCCCAGCCCCTCACTGGGGATTCTACGAAGACACTTTATGGTTGAGCCATGCCCCAGCCCAGAAAACCATCAGCAAATAGAACAGTACTCAGCATTCAGTAAACATCCACTGAGGGCTGAGATGTGGTTCCATGGTCAAAGCTTGCCTTGCCACAAGTCCACAAGGGCTTTGGTTCCATCTTTACCACAGTAGTAAAATAAAATAAAATGTGATAATGCTAAAAGGAGAGGAAATTATGCACTTGGAATGCTGAGGGAAGAGGAGATGAATTCTCTACTGCTCTAGACCACATGAGATGGCATTTAAAAAATATATTAAATAATGCAGATGTGGCAACACACATCTATAATCCTAGCACTAAGATATTGGGGTAGTAGGATCAGAAGTTTGAGGCCTGCCTGGGCTATGGGAGACTGTCTGAAAAAAGGAACGAAAAGCCCAGGCATAGTGGTGCACACCTGTAATCCCAGGGAGGCAGAGGCAGGCAGATCGACAGAGCAAATTCCAGGACAGACAGGGATACACAGAGAAAGCCTGTCTCAGAAAACCAAACCAAACCAAACAAAAAAATAAGTAAAATAAAAATAAATGAATACAATAACATAAGGTAAAATTTTAGCCAGACTTGGTGGCATCCACCTTTAATCTTAGCACTCTGGAGGCAGAGGCAGATAGATCTCTGTGATTTTTTGAGGGGGGGTTCAAGACAGGGTTTCTCTATAGTTTTGGAAACTGTCCTGGAAATCGCTATATAGACCAGGATGGCCTCGAACTCACAGAGATCGGCCTGCCTCTGCCTCTGAGTGCTAGGATTAAAGGCGTGCGCCACCACTGCCCAGCTGATCTCTGTAATTTTAAAGCCAGACTGAGCTACATAGACAGTTCCAGGCTGGGCTACATAGTGAGATCCTGCCTCAAAAAAGCCCATAATATCAAAAATAAAGATGGAGATGTAGCTCAGCGGCAAGTCCATGCCTAGAATCTGCGAAAGCCCTGTATTCCATTCCAGTACTGAAGAAAGTGTGTGTGTGTACATATATATGTATATGTGTGCGTCTGTGTATGCATGTATGTATGCATGTATGTGTTAGGTTGGGAGCGTAGGCCCCAGTCCCTGGCAGGTATCTCAGCCCCCGGCCTGATCTGGACTTCAAATCCCAGCAGGCCAGGTCCTAAACACTACCACCCTGGGGGTAGGGTCAGGACCACTCCCTAGGGTACTTAAGTGATCCCCCAAAAGAAGAACACGTGGTCTCCCTGTCTTCCTCCCAGGGGTTGCGTTTCTGTGGCTTCCTGGCTTCCCCCTCAGGGCCACCCGAGAGCGCAGCTCTCCCATTAAACCTGGATATTTCTTAATTTGGCTTGTTTTGATTTGGCTTGATTGGGAATTTTTGCATCGTCAGGGAGCTCGCATTAGGAAATATTCCTAACATTATGTATGTGTATATGTATGTGTATGTGTTGGGGAAGACCACTTGTTTGTTCCCAGCTGCCCAGAACAAAAATAATCACACAGAAATCTGTATTAATTTCAATACTGTTTCGCCAATAGCTTAAGTATATTTCTGGCTAACTCTTATATCTTAAATTAACCCATTTCTATTAATCTGTGTATTGTCATGTGGCTATGTCTTACTGGCAAGGTTCCAGTGCATCTGTCCCCAGTGGTGGCTGCATGGCTTCTCTCAACTCTGCCTTCTTTCTCCCAGCATTCAGTTAATTTGTCCCCACCTAGTTCTATTCTACCCTATCACAGGTCAAGGCAGCTTCTTTATTCATTAACCAATAAAACAACACATATACAAAAGGACTTCCCACACCATGTATGTTTATTATGCATGTGAATATATGCAATGTCTGTATGTATGTGCATGCATATATGCGTATATGTGTGTATGTGTTTGCATGTACATATGCATGTTGTCTTAGTTAGGGTTTCTATTGCTTTGATGAAACACCATGACCAAAAAGCAAGTTGGGGAGGAAAGGGCTTATTTGGCTTACAAATCCACATCACTGTTCATCACTGAAGAAAGTCAGGACAGGAAGGAACTTACACAGGCAGGAACCTGGAGGCAGGAGCTGGTGCAAAGGCCATAAAGGGATTGATCCCATGGCTTGCTCAGCCTGCTTTCTTATAGATCCTAGGACCACCAGCCCAGGGTTGGCATCACCCACAGTGGGCTGAACCCTCCCATACTGATCACTAATGAGAAAAAAAACTTACAGTTGGATCTCTTAGGGTCATTTTCTCAATGGAGGCTCCTTCCTCTCTGATAACTTTAGGTTGTCAAGTTGATACAAAACCAGCCAGTACATATGTACATGCATATGTATGCCATGTATTTGTGAAAGTATGTGTGCACTGTGTATATGTGTGCATGTATATATGCATGAGTATGCTGAGGTGTGTATAGACATATACACTGTATGCATATGTGTATATATGTTGCCTTAGTTTGGGTTTCTA
The DNA here is from genome assembly GCF_014885135.2 of Alexandromys fortis. Taxonomy (NCBI): domain Eukaryota; kingdom Metazoa; phylum Chordata; class Mammalia; order Rodentia; family Cricetidae; genus Alexandromys; species Alexandromys fortis. The sequence continues at coordinate 1,310,267 of NW_026068121.1, forward strand.
TTGCTGTGGAGAGACAACATGACCACCGCAACTCTTATAAGAAAAGCGTTTAACTGGGTGGTTTACTTATGGTTCAGAGGTTCAGTCAGTTATCTTGTCAGGGAGCATGGTGGTAAGCAGGCAGACATGGTGCTGACTACATCTTGATCAGAAAGCAACAGGAAGTAGACTGAGATACTGGGTTGTATCTTGAGCATAGGAAACCTCAAAGCCTGCCCCCCAGTGACACACTTCCTCCGATAAGACCACACGTCCTAGTAGTGCTATTCCCTATAAGCTTATGGGGGCCAATTGCATTCAAACTACCACATACGTATGTGTATAAATGTGTGTACACATGTGTATGTATGTATATGTGTGTGTGCATACATATGTATATGCATGCGTAGGTGTAGGTGTCTGACGCTCTCGACCTCTTGTTCCTCTGGGACTGTCTCTGTTCACACTGCTCCCTCCTATCTTTTTGAACTTGGAGATCCTCCCACATCTGCCTCCCAAGTGCTGGCATTAAAGGTGTCTTCCTCATTTTTAAACTTGTGTGTGTGTTTCTGTGATGTACCTGTGTGGGCCTGCAGGACACATCTGCAGGTCAGAGGGCAGCTGTGTGTAGAGAGTTCTCTCCTCCCCCCTTTCATGGCTCTCAGGGTTCGAAATGGGACATCAGACTTGGGCACCAAGCACCTTCATGCCATGAAACATATGCTCACTCCTCTGTTGGCTTTCAAATTACATTGTGTATTACCCCACGCGTGCATGTGGAGGCCAGAAAGGAGTGTCTGTCCATCATTCTCCTCCCAGCCCACCCTTCCAGAGCCTGGGGCTGGAGTCTCCACCCACACAGCAAGCAGTCCCCAGCAGAGCCATCTTTCCAGCCTCTTTGCCCTAGTTTTTTTGAGGCAGTGTCTGTCACTGAACCTGGCGCTGGGCTGGCTGGCTAATGATCCCAGGATCCTCCTGTCTCTTCTTCCCCAGTGCTTGGGATGCAGGCACCACGCCCAGCACATCAGTGTTCCTAACTGCTGAACCATGTCTCCATCCCAGGCAACGTCTTAATAATAAACTAAGGGTTGGAGTGACAGCTCAGTGGTTAAGATCACCGGCTGCTCTTGAGGGGGACCTGGAAACTGAACCACATGGAGCAGTTCTCAGTGGCCTGTAAGTCCAGCTGGAAGAGGCTGGAAAGATGGCTCTTGGTTAAGAGCCCTTGCTGTGTCATCCTGAAGACTAAGTTCAGATTCCAGTACTCGTAAAACAAGCCAGGTGCATCCGCAGATGCCAGCTACTCTGGCTCTGAGTGGGAAGAGACGCGGGGACTGCTTGCTGTGTGGGTGGAGACTCCAGCCCCAGGCTCTGGAAGGGTGGGCTGGGAGAATGATGGGCACTCCTTTCTGGCCTCCACACGCATGCGTGGGGTAATACACAATGTAATTTGAAAACAAAAGAGGGGTGAGCATATGTGGATGCCAGAATGGAAAGCGAAACCCTCAGGGTGGGTACCATCTCCCAGGGATGCTCTCGAACTCCTCTTGCCTCCACATCCCGAGTGCTGGAACGACAGGCATCCGCCAGCATGCCCAACAAGCCCTTCTCTTTTTAAAATTTAACTTTATCTTTAAAAAGAAACAGGTTCTTTAAAATATTATGGGTGTGCGTGCGTCTGTGCACGTGTACGGAAGGGGGCGTGTGATTTCTTCCGCCCCGCCCCACATACACCCGCAGCTGGAGTTACAGGCAACCTTGAGCTGTTCCATGTGGGCTCAGTGTCCAGGTCCCCCTCTCTTAACCACTGAGCCGTCTCTCCAACCCTTAGCTTATTGTTAAGAAGTTCTCTGGGTTGGAGACATGGTTCAGCAGTTAGCAACACTAGCTACTCTTCCAGAGGACCTGGGTTCAATTTCCAGCACCCACATGTCAGCTCACAACTGTCTGTAACTCCAGTTCTAGGGGATCTGATGCCCTCACACAGATATACATGCAGGCAAAACATCAATGTGCATAAAATAAAAATAAATTTTAAAAAATCCTTTTTTTAAAAAAAGTTCTCATTATGTAGCCCAGGTTGGCCTGGAATTGACAGTGATCCTCTTGCCTCATCCTCCTGGGTGCTGAGCTGACAGGCAGGTGCCCTCCCGAGACTCAGACATTAGGGAAGACAGCCCAAGGGAACACTGCATGGCCATTCCTGCCCCTGTGCACCAGGCAGCTTGGCTGCAATTAGTCCTACACACCCAGAACCTTTGAACTTGACCATTGGCCAGAAATCCCAGCTGGTGCCAGGCGTGGAGGCACACACCTGTTCCAGCACTCTGCAGGTGGAGGCAGGAGGATCAGTTGCACAGAGTGAGGAGACCCTGCGTGTCCCAGTGGCTCTGCTCCTGTATTCATTATGTGCGCACGGGCCACGGCAGGTGTGCAAGGACAGCTGGAGGGAATGGGTCCTTGTGGGTGGTGTAAGGTCTCAACTGAGGTGAATGGCAGAGGTGCCTGTTTAACATATCAAAGCTGGACCCGGGCTTTGGGCTCTCCCAGCATCCCTCAGTTCTTACCTATTGCAGGGTATGGCTGGCATAATCCCACCTTCTACCCTGAACTCTCCAGTCCAGGGGCTGGGCTGCCCTTCCCCAGAAGCTTCTCTGTATATAGGTCAGACAGGTTGGTTACCCACCCCTTTTGTACCTTTGGCCTCCTGGCTGCTACACTGGTTCCCCTCTGTCCCCTCTCCTTTCCCCTCCTCCCGCCTCACATGGCTCAGGGTTCTGTTCACTCTTGTCTGCTCCAGCTGCGCTCTCCCACGTAAGTAGAGCACACTTTTCCCTCACCACACCTAGAGCAGTCCTGTCCTTCCTGTCCTCTTATCTCTTTTCTTCATTCAGGGCCCGGGGATGAACTCGGGTCCGCAGTTTACCGGCTGAGGCCTCTTGCCTGCTCTTGCCTAGATTTTATAGGACAGTCTTCTCCCTATAACTCACAAACTCGACACACTTTGCAAGGTAACGCGACGGCACACGGTGCAATGGCACGGACCCACCATGCCAACACTTTAAGGTCATACTCAGCTGTGGAGCTGGGAGCAGGCCAGCCTGAGCTACATGAGGCTCTGTCTTTAAAAGGCTTTAAAAAAAAAAAAAAGAGAGACACTTTTAATAAGAGGGGCTGGGAGATGGGCAGTGGAGCAGTGGTGGACACACACCTTTAATCCCAGAACTCTGGAGGCAGAGGAGGGTGATCTCTGAGTTTGAGGCCAGCCTGGGCTACGAGCGAGTTCCAAGACAGTCAGGGCTACACAGAGAAACCCTGTCTTGAAAACCAAACCAAAACCAATGACAAAAAAAAAAAAAACCAAAAAACAGAGGGGAGGGTCATAAAACATCTGGGGTGGCAGGAGCTCCTCCTCCTGACTAGCCCTCTGGGGTGGCAGCGGCCTCCCCCTCCTGACTTGCCACAGCTGCATAGTGTTCTGAACAATCACTTGTGGCCTCTGAGTCAAGGGAGTATAAGAGATCATAAACCAAAGTGTGCGGGGCTCCCTCTGCCAAGTTTTTAGAGGGTGGTCACCTGTGTTGTGTGGGGCTTCTGCCGTGCTTCTGAACATGATCCAATAAACTCCACCAAGTCAGACTGGGGTGGGGCGGTTTCCAGGTGTTCTGTCCAAGGTAAGTGACATGTATTCACATTTCCCAGAGAAAAGTTCAGGCAACAACTTTCTTTCTCTTTTTCTTCCTTCCTTCCTTCCTTCCTTCCTTCCTTCCTTCCTTCCTTCCTTCCTTCCTTCCTTCCTTCCTCTTTCCTTCCGCCATCTCTCTCCTGCTTCTATTACCCAGACTTTCCTTAAACTCAGTAGTTAAGGTTGCCCTTGAACTCCTGACCCTCCTGCCTCCATCTCCTGAGTGCTAGGATGACAGCCGGCTCTCTGAGACTGTTGTGGCAGAGGTGACTCTTGCTAGGACAGATGATTCCCACAAGGACGAGCCAACGCCCACTGGTGTCACTTCTTATGTAACTCTACTTTCAAAATCAGAGAGTTGGCACTATCGACATCTGGAGATTTTAATCTGGTTTGAATTGCCTTGACCTGGATCCCTTGGGGTTTCTCCCCATTTCCCTGTGTGCAGTTTGTGCAAACCACACAGCTATTATAAGCTTAATCACTAAATTCCAGAGGAAAGGCAGTGGTGGCTCCTGTCTGTCATCCTAGCCCTCAGGAAAGACGCTCTGGAATTGGATGCCAATCTTGGCAACATAGTAAATTCCAGGCCAGCCTGAGCTACAGGAGACCCTGTCTCAGACAAAAATCACCAATAAGGAAATTTAGTAACCCCTTGAAGAATAGAAAGGGGATTCCAACCCCAACACATCCCACTTCAGCTTGTTTAAAAGGGATTACAAGGTTATTGCATTTTAGAAAGAGCCAATGACTTGACAAAGTTTTTTTTTTTGCCTTAAATAATTCATATGTAAAAAGGAATAAGACTTACTAGCAGTGAGCCTGGCACGGTGCTACATGCCCACCATCTCAGTAGTACTGAGGCTGAGGCAGGTAGATTGCCATGAGTTCCAGGTCAGTCTTGTCTCAGAAAATCAAAAGTAATGCATGCCAATACATATACACAGCTGAACCAACCCTTCAGCTCACTGAGGTCTGAATAGTGACATTGAAAGACTGTGGAAGTGGAATAGCAATTGATAGTACTTGTTGTGTAAATGGCAGTTTCTGTCCTGTCTGGTCCCGCAGCCATTCAGTCTGAAAGAAACACACACAGGCTTATATTAACTATAAACTGTTTGGCCAATTAGCTCAGGCTTATTATTAACTAGCTCTTACAACTTAAATTAATCCATAATTCTTATCTATGCTTAGCTATGTAACTTGGTACCTTTTCTCAGTAAGGCATTCTCATCTTGCTTCCTCCGCATCCGGATGATAATAGCGTCTCTGCCTTTCCTCTTCCCAGAATCCTCCTTTTCCTTGTCTGGTTGCCCCGCCTATACTTCCTGCCTGGCCCATCAGTGTTTTATTAAACCGATACAAGTGACAACTCTTTAAATGTACAAGAGCATTATCCCGCAGCAGATAAGGAAAGGGGAGATGATGTGGGATGCTCTTCTGTATATGTGTTGTTTTTATTGGTTGATGAATAAAACTGTTCAGCCAATGGCTTAGCAGAGTAAAGCCAGGAAGGGAATCCGAACAGAGATATATAAAGAGACAGTAGGCAGAGTCAAAGAGACGCCATGTAGCTGCTGAAGGAGAAAGATGCCAGAACATTACCAGTAAGCCACAGCTTCATGGTTAAACATAGGTGAATAAATGGGTTAATTTAAGAGGTAAGAGCTAGTTAGGAATATTACTGAACCATTGACCAAACAGTGTTGTAATTAATATAGTTTCTGTATGATTATTTGGGTCTGAGCAACCAGGAAATGAAAGTGCAGTCTCTGTCTAAAAATGGTGCCCAACCTGGGGCTCGGACCCATGACCCTGAGATTAAGAGTCTCATGCTCTATCGACTGAGGTGGCTGAATGACTGCAGAACTGGGTGGGACAGAAACTTCTGTCTACAGAAACGAAACGTTTGGCAAGAATTTCCATATAAAGCCCGAGAAAGCTAAAAAATAGGATTCTAGACAGACAAGAACTGAGACAAGTGCAGCATCTTGGTAAGAGACGTGGTTCTTATAAAAAGAGGTTTCCTGACTCAGGGTTAGCAGCAAAAACCTTGCAGCTCCTTTTAGAGGCTTTGCCATCAAACACTTAAATGGTATTTATGAGTAGCTGACGGCATGCTTCTTGGTGGTGGCAGGGACCTAGAAACTCCAGAGTTGTAGCAATATACATGGCTCCCATTTGTACCTCTGCCATAAAGCTAGACTCTCAGGAAGCTAAGGGTGGGACGGAGTCAGCCACCAAAGTCACAGCTTTAATCCTAGCCATATTGCTTAGCAGATTAAAGACTCGTGTGGTCAGAAAAAGATAGAGATGTACAGTAAAGACAGATTCAAATGAAAAGAGCCTCTAAACGGTTTACAGTGTGTTTAAAAATAAACATACATTGGGAGAGAAAAGAAACAGGATATAAAAAGCATGTAGGGGAAAAAAAAGAAATAGGGTATGATGGCACACACCTTTAATCCCAACACTTGGGAGGCAGAGGCAGGTGGATCTCTGTGAGTTCGAGACCAGCCTGGTCTACAGAGTGAGTTCCAGGACAGTCTTGGAGTGAGTTCAGCAGGAAGTAGCCTTGAAAACAACACCCACATTCCAAAAAAATTTGATTATGAATATTTGTCTTTGTTTAGTGTGTTGGTTAAAAGTTGCTATCAATAATGGTCAGGAAAAAAAGCTAAACAAAAGAGATTAGATTCAGGGTCTTATTTTGAAAAGAAAAAAGGGGAAATGCTGTGAGATAATGCTCTTATACACTGTAAAGATTTGTCACTCACATTGGTTTAATAAAACTCTGACTGGTCAGTAGCCAGGCAGGAAGCATAGGCGGGGCAACCAGACAAGGAGAAGGAGGATTCTGGGAAGAGGAAAGCAGAGATGCTGTTATCATCCAGATGCGGAGGAAGCAAGATGAGAATGCCTTACTGAGAAAAGGTACCAAGTCACGTGGCTAAGCATAGATAGGAATTATGGGTTAATTTAAGTTGTAAGAGCTAGTTAATAATTCGCCTGAGCTAATAGGCTAAACCGTTTATAGTTAATATAAGCCTGTGTGTGTTTCTTTCAGACTGAATGGCTGTGGGACCAGACAGGACAGAAACTTCCATCTACACTTGCTGTTTTCAATTGGGCCTGTGTTCAGTTCCCAGCCAGGCAGCTCACAATCATCTGTACTTTCAGTATTTAATCCCAGCACTCAGGAAGCAGAAGCAGATAGATCTCTGAGTTTGAGGCTAGCCTGGTCTACAGTGAGTTCTAGGACAGCCAGGGCTACATAGAGAAACCCTGTCTCAAAAAACAAAAGAAAAAAAAAGTGCACCACCACGCCTGGCTCATTTTTCTTTTAACAATTAAAAAAAAATCTTTCATTCTTTAACAGTTTCATACATTTATGCAAAGTATTTTTATTCAGATCCATTCCTGTACCTCCCAGTCCTTCTGACAAAGCCTCCTCCCACCTTCATGTCCTTTTTCTGCAACCCTCTGAGTGTAGTAACTGCTGCCTGCTGGAATACTGACTGATCTTATCCAGGCAGCCGCAGTTGCTGTGAGGTCACGAGTGTGCATCAGACATTTCACAGCCTTCACCCCGCCCTCCAGCTCTCGCAGTCGTTCTGCCCCCTCTTCTGTGATGTCCCCCAAGCCTTGGAGGGCAGTGGTGCTGAAAATGTCTCACTTAGGACTGAGCACTTACACCTGCTTCTTCCTCTGCGTTCTGACTCGTGAGTCTCTGCAAACAGGCAGGAACATTCCAAAGGCAGTTTCACATCCAGCGAGCAATGAGAGGTAGGTGTCTTTCCTTGGCCTGTGACTTCCGAAGGTGGGCTCTGGGTCAGCTTACAGCACCAAGCATAATTCCCTCCTGTAGAATAGCCTTAACTACAACCAGAAAGCTGCTGGCTGCCCGTCACTCTCGGGCCACTATTGCACCAAGGTTGCTATCCTGCCATTCGTCAGAGTGGCAGTAGTCAGGGTCCACAACCAGATAACACAACTGATATCTTTTCTTTCCCAACAGACTGAATGTCACCTTCTGGCACTATGAAATCAAACCAGCAGGGAGGAAGGCCCCAGTTCCAGCTTGGCTTCTCTGTGTCCTGCAACCAAAGTAACTGGTGTCTTCAGCAACTAAGACCTGATTATGGTAGGCAACCAAGAGCCATGGCAAGAGCCTGTGTTGTTGTTGTTGTTGTTTTGGTTTTTCAAGACAGGGTTTCTCTGTGTAGCTTTGGAGCCTGCCCTGGAACTCACGCTGTAGACCAGGCTGGCCTCGAACTTACAGAAATCCGCCTGCCTCTGCCTCCCAAGTGCTGGGATTAAAGGTGAATGTCATCACTGCCTGGCTGAGCCCGTGTTGTTGGAAGAGATCTGGGGAGAAACATTTCAGGCCTTTGATGTTCTTTCCTGGCCTTTGTTCAAATTTAAATGCAGGTTCCCAGTTACCAAAATGTACCTTCCTCAGGGAACACAGTGGCTGCTCAGGAAATCTTTCAGGAATCCTGGGATGCACCAGAGACTCCCATTTTATAGGCAAAGAAACTGAGACTCAGGAATTCAGTGGCGTGCCTCAGTTCATTATTTGATAGCTGTTTGACCTAGAATAAATTCCTTAACATCTCTGGGCTTTAGTTTCTTTTTAGTAACTCGGATTTGAAGTAGTTGATATTTCTTGGGGCTGCTAAGGATATTAAATAAGATAATATGGGGCTGGAGCACAGCTCAGAGTTAGAGGCCCCACTAAGAATCCCTCAGTGAGGAGTTGGGGGCATAGTCAGGGATAGAACTCTGCCTAGAATCTCCCAGTGAGGGGCCAGGGAGTGGGGGGGGGCAAGGCTTGGCGCTGGGAATCAAACAACTGTGTAGACTGTCTCCCTATGAAGCTCTTGTTCTACAACTACAAAAGACAAAACCAAAAAGATCAATCAGTGCAACTACTTTAAGTAATGCTTATGTCAGGTGACAACTAATTGGGAAAGTTCCAGAACGTGTTTCTGGTGGTAGCAAAAGCAGTGAGTTTCTGCATACATGTCTCAGCCTGATATAGGTGTGTTCGGAAAGAGCTCAGCAAAGAGCAGGGGGAGTTCCATCTGGAAGGAAGTGTGGCTACTGGAGCCAAGCGAGTGTGCGTGGAAGACTAAGGTGGGTGCAGAGGTGACTGACAAGGAGCCATGATGTCACGGGCTCGATGGCTCAGTTTCACCTCTTCCGAGGACCTCCTAGCACAGGCTAGGCTGGAGGACAACGGAGAAGCAGGTGTGGCCGTGGAGGGGACAGTATTTCTCGAGGTGGAGGACCGTGCATCTCACAGCAAAAACTGTCCACCTGGAATGGGACAATAAAAGGGACGTTTCTAGAGAGCTGGGCACCCTCCAAGAATGAATACAGCTACAGCGAACATCCGGTGCCTCCGGCAAGATTCAGGACTCCTGCTCTGGGGTCCTTGGAGGCCTCCAGGAGCCCTACCTCAGCGTCCCCACTCCTTAAGCTGCTTTGTTCAATACATTTCTCAGCGTGTCCATGGCTCGACTTCTTGTAAATTCCTGCCCCCTTTTTCCGAGCGCCTACACCCGGGAGTCATGGCTGAAAGCACCTGGGAATTGTAGTTCCTAAGACCAGGCGAGCACATGACATGCACCCAGGGATTGCTGAGGGAGCAACGGTGGCGGCAGATGTTTCACCTGAGGCATCACCTCACCCCGCCGTGCTCTGCTTCCCGCGTGGGCACCGCAGAACTGCAAAGCCCCTAGCGGGAACCCGCATAAGACCGAGATACTCTTTCGAACGCTAACTTCCGATGAAGACCCCGCCCACAGACTTATCCCCGCCTTCTGCGGCCCCACCCACTCCGTTCGGAAGTGGACTAGCGAGCGACTCCCGCAGAGCACGCCGGGAATTGTAGTTCCGGAAGCCACGCCGGGGGCGCACAGAGATATGTGGCCCCGAGTGCTGCTTGGGGAGGCCCGGGCGGCTGCAGGCGGATACGGTGCTGTCTTGTCTCGCTTCGCCGTGCGGTTCTCTCTGCCATGGACTGCTGGAAGCGGCTCACCCCTGCGGAGGAGCCTCCATGGAACTGTTCCGCGAGCTTTCCCGCTCATCCCCATAGTGGTGGAACAGACGGTACGGGGCCCTGGTAGGGGGCATGGCGTGGAGACTTGAGGAGGCAGGGCGGCGTGCAATGGTCGCTGACCTTTCACCTCTGTTCTTTTCCTACCAGGGTCGAGGCGAGCGCGCTTATGACATATACTCGAGGCTCTTGCGGGAACGCATCGTGTGCGTCATGGGCCCGGTGAGCGACCCCGGTGCGCTCTGGAGACACCTAGCTGTCTCTCCAGCCTTTCTCCCCTTGTCAAGCCCTGTGCCTCACCCTGCTCTTCCTCATCCCTGGTGACCTTCTAGACCCTAGTCCCTGACCATAAACATTCTTTTTCTTTTGAACCAAACTCTTGCTGTGTAGTCCAGACTAGCCTTCTGCCTCAGCTTCCCGAATGTTGGGTGTCAAGTGCATACACCACCGTAGTCTGCTCTTGCCAGCTATTCTTTGTTTTGTTGTCTTCTGCGGCAGGGTCTCACGCTGGCCTTGAAGTCCCTATGTAGCTGATGGTGACGTTTATTGGAGTGAAGGTGTACCACCACACCAGGGTCATGCCGTGCTGGGACTGGAACTCAGTACCAGCGTTCTGCCCGCTGAGCCACAGCCCCAGTTAGATAGTTGACTTTTTGAGACAGGATCGTGTGTAGCCCAGGCTGACTTTGAACCCTGATCCTCTTGCCTCCAACTCCCAAGTGCTGGGATGATTGGTATGTGCCACCACACCAGGTCTAGGCAGTGCTTAGAACATGCTAGGTGAGCACTCGACCCAGCCCTGTCCTCAGCTTATTGCCTTCCAGTGTCTGGGGCTCCCTGACCACCCCCTTTCTATGATGGCTCATTAAGCCTCCCTCCAGCCCACCTTCAATCTGGGGACAACTCTGCCCTCCCCACCTGCAGATTGACGACAGTGTCGCCAGCCTGGTGATCGCTCAGCTGCTGTTCTTACAGTCTGAGAGCAACAAGAAACCCATCCACATGTACATCAACAGCCCAGGTGAGCAGGGCCTGACCGTGTTGGGGCTCGGGAATATCCTCTCTCTGGAGAATAGGTGTGAATCAGCTTTCTGCAGAATCTAACATTTAAACTCGCTCCGGGCATGGCAGGGTGGTGCACTTGGCAGGCAAAGGCGGGCAGAACTCTGAGTTCTAGGACAGCCAGGACTACTCAGAAATTTAGTATTTTTAGCCACATGTGGTGGCGTACACTTTTAATTCCAGTATTCAGGAGGCAGGTGCAGGCAGATCTCTAGAGGCCAGCCTGGTCTACAGAGTGAATTCTGAGACAGTCAGAAAACAAAGAACTAGCTAATTGTAGTAATAAGTGCGGCGGGGCTGCGTCCCCTGGCTAGCTTATGCCCGAAATAACAACACACAAACTGTATTCATTTAAACACTGCTTGGCCCATTTCTATCTAGCCTCTTCTAGGCTAATTCTAACATATTAATTTAGCCCATTTCTTATCATCTATGTAGCACCGCTAGGTGTGCTTACCGGGAAGATTCTAGCCTACGTCCATCCGGGATCGGAGCTTCATCGCGTATGCCCAGGAGAGCGAAGCAGGGCCTCTGCTCCAGAGAGCAGAGCTGTCGAGTCTGAGCTCACTTCCTCTTCCTCCCAGCATCCTGTTCTGTTTACTCCTCCCACCTATGTTTTAACCTATCAGGGCCAAGGAGTTTCTTTATTGCTTAACCAGTGAAATCAACAGATTGATATATGACACTCCCACATCAGCTAATTAATTAAAATCCCTCCAAAAGGGCTGTCACTGGCCTGGAACTCTCCAAGTATGCTGGTGTGGCTGGAGAGTGAGCCCCAAGGATCCTCATGTCTCTGCCTCCCCAGTGCTGGAATTATAGTCATGTGCTGCCGTGTGTATTTTGTGGGTGCTGGGGAATCTGAACCCACTGCCACATGCTTGTGTAAAGGAAACTCTGCCACCTATAACCTGATTCCCTATTGGCTTCTCACGTCAGCTGAGGTGGCAGGCATGAGCCCCCGCTCTCTGCAGAAATAGCTGATTTTTTTTTTTTTTTTTTTTTTTTTTTGGTTTTTT
>NW_026068121.1:1328383-1333448 GCF_014885135.2 Alexandromys fortis
TTTTTGGTTTTTCAAGTCAGGGTTTCTCTGTAGCTTTGGAGCCTGTCCTGGAACTAGCTCTTGTAGACCAGGCTGGCCTCGAACTCACAGAGATCCGCCTGCCTCTGCCTCCTGAGTGCTGGGATTAAAGGTGTGTGCCACCACTGCCCTGCAAAATAGCTGATTTTTTAAGAGAAATGTTAGGAGTGCATTTATTTATGTGAGTATGTGGGTAGATGGCTGGGTACATGCCACTCTGTGCGTGTCGGAGGGCAGAGGACAGCCTATGGGAGTCACTTGTCCCCTCCACCATGTGGGTCCCAGGAACTGAACTCGGGCTGTCAGGCTTGGGGCGTGCCCTTACCGGCTGGTCCTTCTCAGCGGCCCAGGGAGGGGCAGTGTTGATTGGGCATTCGTCAGACCAGGGGCCTCTTTCAGAATTTTCTTTGTAAGTGAGTACACTCATTTCTCAACAAAGTTTGAGTGGAAGGTGAGGATGCTCACCTCTGATCTACGAAGGGCAGGTGTGCCTTAGAGAGCGGGAGTGGCTGGGCCTACATGGTGACATATGACCTGACCAGAGTTCATAGCCAGGAGGAGGCTGGCAGAGCCGTGTGTGGTTCCATGTACGTATGTGCCTATAACTGATTCTGAAAGAAGGAGTCTCCTTGTGACCCCTCCTCTCATTCCTGTCACCCACCCACCCACCCATCCCTGTGACGTTTGTGCTCATATTTTGCTGGAACAGAACTGGGGTGGAGGAGGATCCTACTGGGCCCTGACTTGCTCACTGCCTACAGGTGGCGTGGTGACTGCGGGCCTGGCCATCTACGACACAATGCAATATATTCTGAACCCCATCTGCACGTGGTGTGTAGGACAGGCTGCCAGCATGGGCTCCCTGCTCCTCGCTGCTGGCAGCCCAGGCATGCGCCACTCACTGCCCAATTCCAGAATCATGATCCACCAGCCCTCTGGAGGTGCCAGGGTGAGTACAGGTCTTGCAGGGACGTGGGAGGAAGTCTAGGCCGCTGGTCTTTGCTTGTTGAGACAGCATCTCACCTTGCAGCCTTAGCTGTCCTGGAGCACACTGTAGACCAGGCTGGCCTCTAGCCCACTGAGATCTCTCTGCCTCTGCTCTGCCTCTGCCTCCTGCCTCTGCTTTGAGATAGGTGTTTTCATGACTTGGGAGGTGCTCCTTGGGTAATCTCTGCCGCCAGAGGAAAGGATAATTAGCAAAAGCAGAGCCAGGCATGGTGGGCAAACACCCTCAGTTCCAGAACTCGGGAGGCAGAAGCAGACAGATCGCTTGAATTTGAGCCCAGCCTGGTCTACAGAAAGAGTTCCAGGACAGCTAGAGCTATGTAGAGAAACCATGTCACAAAGCAAAAGAAAAGTAAGATAAAATAAAATTGATCAATGGGAAGGAAGTAGGTTCAGAAACTGCAGGGTTGAAGCACAGGAATGGCTCCCTCACTCTGGCATCCCATTGGGGAAGGAAACCCCTCCAGTTCTGGGCTTATCTTCTTCCTGCATTTACCACTCGCTCCTCAGGGCCAAGCCACAGACATCGCCATCCAGGCCGAGGAGATCATGAAGCTGAAAAAGCAGCTGTACAACATCTATGCCAAACACACGAAGCAGAGCCTGCAGGTGATCGGTGAGCACCCAGCCCGTTCAGCACTTCCATGGACTGCATTGTCCTGAGCCAGGACTTCCCCAGCTGGACATGACTGTGGTGGGGTCACCCTGGGCCTTGGGCGTGGGCAGCAGACTCACTGGCTACAAATGCTCTGAGCCTGTGACCCCTTCCAATGCTGAGAGCCAGGTGTCTCTAAATGGTGGGGGTGTGGCTCAGGGGTGGAGCCCCGCCTAGAATCCCCAGTGAGGGGATGGGGGTGTGCCTTAAGTATAGATTTTTGTGCCAAGTAGTGGTGGTCCACGCCCTTAATCCCAGCACTTGGGAGGCAGAGGCCGGCAGATCTCTTGAATTTGAGACCAGCCTGGTCTACAAACCAAGTTCCAGGACAGCCAGAGCTACACAGAGAAACCTGTCTCAAAAATCAAAACAAAACAAATATTCATTTCTTTCCCTTTTTTTAAAAATTCATTTGTTTTTTTTTTTTATTATATGTATATGAGTGTTTTTCCAGCATGTATGTCTGTGAATTGCATGTGTGCCTGGTGCCTGTGGAGGTCAGAAGAGGGTGTCAGATCCCCTTGAACTAGAGTTATATAAACAATTGTGAGCTGCTGTGTGGGTGCTCAGGATTGAACCAGGGTCCTCTGCCAGAACAAGGTCTCTTGGTCCATCCGAGCCAGTTCTCCAACTATCAGCCATGAAAACTGGCTCCGTCGGTCCGTGCTGTTTTGACAGAGTGTATTTGGGTGGGGGGAGGTAGCAAGGGATACTGGTGCCAGCAGGGTTTCCCTGGTGCCTGTGACATTCGTTTTTAAGAATGGTTGATTTGGGGAGCATGTGCCTGCCACAGTGGATATGTGGCGGTCAGAGGACAGTTTGTAGAGATCAGCTCTCTCCTGATACTTTGTGCATTGTGGTGGTTGAACGCCAGCCCAGCAGAATTGGTAGCAAGCACCTCTTCCTGCCAAGCCGTGTGGCTGGCCCGCATGCCATTCTTTGATCTGTCTTGTTGCTGGTGTGTGTGGGCATGCGTGTACTGTGACGTGTAGAAGCCAGAGGACAGTGTTCAGGAGGTGATTCTCTTCACTGTGGTAGTGCACACCTGTCGTTCCCAGCACTTGGCAGGTACAGGCAGGAGAATCGGGAGTCATCCCTTTGAGGCCATCCTGGGCTACATGAGCTCCTGCCTGAAAACATGTATTTCTTACTGCTGGGGAAACTGAGACACAGAGAAGTTCCAAGCCCCATGGGAAACAATTGTCAGAGTGCGTGTCTTAACTCAGGAAGCCGGAACACGCTGTGGGGCTGGAAGATAAAATGCTAGGAATGGGTTTCTGAGTCCTGGAAGCAGGATGGTCAGGGACAGCTGGTGCCTGGAAGGCAACCTTTGACCTTCAGCTCCCAACCCTTTGCCTTGTTGGAATTACAGGTGGTTCTGGGGACGGAATCAGGGCACAGAGCAGGCTAGACCAGTGCTCTACCAATTGACTTTTTTTTTTTTAAAGACATGATCTTGGTCTGTATCCCTGGCTGGCCTTGAACTTTGGATCCTCCTGCTCTAGCCTCTCAAGTGGTTTTCTCTTTTAGTAACGGCACTGATCCTGTTGTCCCATCCTCAAAACTTCATAAATCATCTGCTGCTGGTGGGGACTTCAACCTAGGTATCTGCTGGGGAAAGCATCCCAGGTTTCTGCTCTGACTTACATGTACTGCTTCCCACCAGAGTCGGCCATGGAGAGGGACCGCTACATGAGCCCCATGGAGGCCCAAGAGTTTGGCATCTTGGACAAGGTCTTGGTGCACCCACCTCAGGATGGGGAGGATGAACCAGAACTGGTACAAAAGGAGACTCCCACAGCACCGGCCGACTCTCCTGCCCCAGCGAGTACCTAGGGCCTGACCTCATCTCTAGGAGTGTGAGACCCAGGACTGCTCCACACTCTGTCTGCTGAGCCCAGAGGTACCCCTGAAGAAGATGTGGATTGAGGCTGCCCGCCGGCCTGAGACACTGTGACTTTACATTAAACCTTTGTGGTTTTTGTCCCATGTCTGAGGCACTTCCATTACCTCTCCAAGACATCAGGCCGCTTTCACTTTGACTCCACGACAAACCACTTTGTTTGTTTGTCGAGACAGGGTTTCTCTGTGTGAACCTGGCTGGGCCTCAAACTCATAGATCCTCCTGCCTCTGCCTCCTGAATGCTGGGATTAAAGGTGTGCTCTACCGTGCCTGGCTGTTAGCAAGCTTTTAAGCCATTTACTAGCCCAAAGCCAGTAGGTAGAACTATGGTTTTGATTGTGTGGTTTGTGTACCTGAGTGCAGTACCCCTGGTGGCCAGAAGAGGGTATTGGGTCCCTGGAGCTTCCCTGTGGGTGCTGGAACTTGAGAGAAGTACATCTTACCTGCTGAGCCTGTCTCTGTCCCTGGAAGTGGGCTGGAGGTCCACCAGACGCGACATGGAGGAGCCACCATCCTCAGACCCATGAGACCTGGCTCTTTGCCATAGGATCCAAAAGCAGGCTGGAGCCAGAAAGAATAGTAGGGAAAATTTTTGTGGACTTTTTACTAAAAAGGGAAGAAGAGGATTGGGTATATAGATATAGCTAAAAAAGGAAATTGGACACGTTTATTTGTGGGAGAGGGGGCAGGTGCCAGTGTTCTGTGGAGATCAGGAGTGACTTCTCTGCTTCCACTGTGTGTTGGGGGGAGGGGAGCAGTGGTCCTGAGGATCACACCACTGCTACCAGGCACCATAGGAAGTGCCTTTATCTGCTGAGCCATCTTCGTGAGCCCAGGTGTTATTAGGGTGGTAGACAGTTTTTGCTTTTAAATTCAGAACAGGTGGGTTGTATTAATGGGTCTTATTTGTTTGAGCGTTTTATTTATTTTTATTGTTTGGGCAGCATTTCCTGTAGTTCAGGTTGAAGTTGCCATTCCCCTTCTCTCCGCTAGGGTGTGCTGAATAGCAGCTGTCGGGCCCGTACTAGCACGCCGTGAACCTCTAACCTTGACTTTGCCCCACGTGACCCCAAGCCTCGGTTAGCCCAGATTCAGCACCTCAAGCACGAACCAGAGAGATCAAGTCAGGGCCCAGAGGCGGGACCAACACTAGACGGTCTGGGGCACAGCTAATAGAACGAGCTCGTGTCCAATAGCATGCGGTAGGAGGCGGGCTCAGAGCTGGCCTCAGCCAATAGCTTGCGGGAACATGGGCCGTCTTTTAAGCGGTCGCCTGAAGATGGCGGCAAGCGGGCGCCTGGCGATGCGGATGCTTTCTGGGTGTGGCTGGGTTCGCGGCTCGGACCCCGCCGTGCTGAGCCGCCTGCGCGATGAGGCCGTGGTGCGGCCTGGCTTTCTGAGCCAGGCGGAGGAGGACACGCTGACACGTGAACTGGAGCCCCAGCTGCGGCGCCGGCGCTATGAGTACGACCACTGGGACGCGG